>NC_056747.1:388882685-388895185 GCF_019279795.1 Protopterus annectens | reverse complement strand
TCTTTTGAGAATGTGTAAATCTGCAGAAAATGTAGTACAAGTAAACAGACAATACACATGCATCTGTAGGGCACACAGAGATGTACAGCCATGGAAATTTTAAGAGCAGCTTGTCTGGCATTACAGCAAGGGTGGTTTAAACAATACATTGCTAATAAACGTCATACCGTAGATCTGTGTTCATTGCATTAGCCTCCACTTGTGTGCTTTAGAGCTATGAACAAACTATTTAATCATATCAGACCAGAGCTCCCAGGTCAGACTAAAAACAGGTTATCTTGCTTAATATTTCTTATGTTGCTAAAAATATAAACACTGTCCGTATCAGTAATGATGAAAATATAGAAGTCGTACCTTCTCCAACTGCAAAGGCAGTAGCACTTATGATAATCCATTTTTGAAGTGTTATAAGGAAGCACATTTTCCAGTGCACACTTATGGTCACAACATTTGAGTATCATTCTGTGGTGAGCACGAAGGCATTTATTGGAGATATGCACAGGCTTGAAATGAATACACATTTGTATAGCTTTAGCAGTGATTCACAGCATACTGAGGTTACTTAAGGTGACCATCAATACAGCAAGCAGCAAAATTAAGAAAATTCTACACCAAGTACCCTACCCATAAGCAAGTGCAAATTCTGAGTTAGAGGAGCAGAGAGAATCGGTTAGATGTATTTGCTGCTACTGACCGGTAGGGGGTGCTTGTTTAATAGTGCTTTAAAACGATCACCCCCGTGGGCCACGTTCTGTACATTTAATCAAAGGCAAACCATTAAATTGCTTTGGACTAAGAACACAGAGTGACTCATTAGGAAACATCTAGTAATAATAAGAAAAACAGAATATTAATAACATTTTAATGACAAAATCCCAAAATAACAGTCTGTTACCTTGACCTGCACATTACAAGAGTTAATTCATTCATACAATACAGCATCTTCCATTAAATATGCTAAACTGAATTGGTGGTAATACAATGTAGCAACAAAGCATGCAAAACAATTAATATATACCAGAAATAGCCACATTCCTAACAAATATGCCATACTCGGGTCTTAATTTAGCCCATAAAGAAAAATGTATAACGTAAACTATTCTGAATTTCTCATTTATGAAGCAAAATTATATTTTGCTTCTCATTTTGGAAAATGTCATCCATCTAACAGCCATCCGTCTGATATCTGGTAGGTTATTCTACTGCTCTTTACTGCCTATCTATGGAAATTCTGTCATCGTTTTGAACAATCACCATTATGTCATCCATAATTATATGTTTTATTTGATTAAATTACAGCAGTGTCCTACCACGTAAACAACAAATGTAGTGTGGTATGTTAAAACTTGATTAGTTCTGACTGTATTCTCATTAGTAATAATGATTCCTGTAATAACTTAAAGGCTTATTGTGCCTGCTTATTTGAACTGTTTCTTTCTGAAAATGGTGCACCTTGTTTGCTGTAGCATAGACTAAATTCAGACATCCTGAATCTAGCTTTGTTTGTATAACTTGAGCACTAATCCAGGCCATCCTTTTTGGAGAAGGTTCCCCTGCACCCTAGTGGCAGGAGTGTGCAGTTAGAACTTGTATGATTGAAGACTGCTGGAACAGGGCTCAGGTTTGAGCTTTTTTACTGGTTAACTGGGTAATTTGTTTAAATCAGTTTGCTTGTTTTCTATTGTTATATAAAAAATTTGCACTTTATTCATCTGCTTTTACTGTATTTGTGTTTCTTCCTACTTTATTACTTTATTTTGCTTTTGCTGCTTGTTCTTAAAAGTACTTAATTTTATTTATTCTGCTGCGTTTATTACTGCTTGTTAGTAGCCTGATTAAATTGTAACTTTTTTTCTAAGCCCTTGGTTGAAGTACTTGGGCTTCAGACCAATTGTTTTACATTAAGAAGGTTTGTGGTCTGCACTGTTGTGGCAGGACAGGTAGCTTACATCCTTCTAAGTTGGGAGTTACTGATTGAAGTCTTAGTGTCTGTTATTCTAAGAGTGTATTAGTTCCGGTTTAAGCACTTGGGGTTCGGGCCAGTTATTTTACATTAAGAAGGTGTGGTCTGCACTCTTGTGGGGGGAGAGGGTAGATTCTGCCCTTCTGAGATGGGAGTGTCTGGTTAAAGGCTTATTGTGCCTGCTTATTTGAACTGTTTCTTTCTGAAATTGGTACGCCTTGTTTGCTGTAGCATAGACTAAATTCAGACCTGCTGAATCGAGCTTTGTTTGTATAACTTGAGCACTAATCCAGACCATCTTTTTTTGAAGAAGGTTCCCCTGCACCCTAGTGGCAGGAGTGTGCAGTTAGAACTTGTCTGATCGAAGACTGCTGGAACAGGGCTCAGTTTTTAGCTTTTTATTGGTTAATTTGTTTAAATCAATTTGCTCATTTGCTACTGTTGTATTAAAAAAAAAGACACTTTATGCATCGCCGCTTAGCTAGGGTTAAACTATTCCCAGCGCCATAAAGTCTGCTCTTCAAATTTTTCCTTAGAACTAGTCAGTTTTTTAGTTTTAACACTCAAATCTGTTTCTTTGAGCTCAGCACTTGTTCAGAACTTGTTGCAAGCACTAAGTAAGCTACAAATTACTACAGCACTCAACTTTCCTCACTTGTCTAGAGGAAAACAGTTTTTAATACTTAATAAATAAGCACCTATCCAGGCATGTCTAAGGGTCAGCTCCCGGTGTTTTCTCCTGTTTACCTGATGAATATGGGCATCTTGGGGCAATGCAGCAATTGCCTCATGTACACAGACAACCTTCTCCTCCTACCACCCAACACTACAACCTGTGAGAGATGCACTTATATAGCCAATCTGGAAGCAAAGCTCTCTTCACCCAAGACTGGACCAGACAGTCAAGAGGAGAAGGTAAACACTTGCACCACACCACACTCATCACATAGTCCCTCAAAACCTACACCACCAAAACAGACACATAGAAACACAAAACACACACCTACATTCATGGAGGTTCTCAATAAAAATCTGCTCAAGCAACAGAGACCTCCAAAGCAGAAATGCAAGCAACCTCCACCCCTCAATACAACCCAAATGACACATAGCCCACAAACTCAGTGTGTCACTCAACCACAGCCCATAACGTACCCAACACTCTAGTCATAGGTGACTCTATAGTCAGGCACACTGATGTTCCACTCTCCAGGCTAAACAAGGAGAAAATTACTGTCAGCTGCATGTCGGGTGCAAGGATCCACCACATAATGCACACACTCAGGTCACTCCACAACAAGTACAAATATGACTCTGTCACTGTCCATCTTGGTGTGAATGACCTGAGATGTATCTCCCTGGACTGCATGAAAAGAGACATGGAGGAGCTCTCCGATCTTGTAGCCCAGACAGGTATGACCCTAGCCCTGAGTAGCATCCTGCTATCACCCAGAATGATACCACTGTACAAGGACAAAATGATTGACTTCAACAATTGGCTAAGCTTCTGGTGTCATTCTAAGGGGATACAGTATCTGTCTGCCTGGGATGACATGATCGATAGACTACGATGCTTTGCCAAAGATGGCCTGCACCTGTCGCCCTTGGGATTCCGGATACTGGCTAAGGCTCTTGCCACCCCTGTAGTGCCTTTTTTAAGCAATGTTCAAATGACAAATTCACCACTGTAACAGGTACAAGCAAGCAAAATCTGAGGGTAATGCTATTCAATGCTAGAAGTCTAAACCTCTAAATGCATTCACTTGAGGTACTACTTAAAATGGAGAACATCAACATCTGTGCAGTGACAGAGACCTGGTTCAAGACTCCAGAGAGCATCCCTGCATTACCAGGCTATAATTCATACCACACCTTTTGGCCACCTAACCTGGACCAAAACACTAAAGGTGGAGGTGTGTCCGTATTCATTAAGGACATCCACACCTCCAGGCTAGTTGCTCAGCATAATGCATCTGAGATTATCCAAGTGCAACTAACTCTGGGCAAGACCTCAATCAAAATTGTAACTTGCTACAGATCCCCCACCAGGCCCAGGATTCCCACTCCTCATTTCTTGAAACACTGGAAAATATTAGGGTACAACCTAACACCCTAATAATGGGCAATTTCAACTACCCCACCATTAACTGGGAAAACTACTCATGTACCAACTTTTTTGCTCAACGTTTTCTGGAATTAATAAATTCCAACGCCTTGGATCAACTTATCCACACCCCCACCAGGGGCAGCAATATCCTAGACCTCGTCATTACCAACATGGGCAACCGGTGTTCCACACCAGAGGTCAGTTCCTCGTTGGTCAGATCCGACGACAAGCTAATCACCCTAGACATCCACAACCCGCCCCCACCCCCATTAGGGAAACCACCGTAAAAAATTTCTCCAAAGCCAACTTCACGCTTTTTAAGACAGAAGTGGCAAACATCACGACACCCATGCAGACGGACAATAGAGGAACAACTGCTGAATCCTACATAAATGCACTTTATAAGCACTTACACGAGTGCATGAATTGTGCTATCCCTAACAGAACCAAGATGCTATCTTCCAAAAAAAGGAAGCCAATCTGGTGGTCCCCTGCCATAAACAAACTCTACAACAGAAAAAAAGAAACTGTTGCAAAAAAGAGTAAAATCCCATGATTGGAGGAACTCTCTGGTCAGCCTCAGTAAGAAGCTGAGATCCCTAATAAAATCCTCCAAAACTAGTTAAGAAAACAAAATTGCCACTGATTCTAAAGAGAACCAGAAAGCATTCTATAGCTATGTCAAGAATCTCAATGGCAACACTCAGATCTGCTCTGAGTTACAGCACAATGGCAGTAAATATATAAAACCAACTGATATTGCCAACATCCTGGCAGATAGGTTCAGTGCTACCTTTACCCCCCTCTCATCCCCTAAAGGGTCCATCTTTATACCAGAAGAATGCAAAGTTCCTGTAATCATGGCTGCACAGGTAAAAAATGCACTCTCCAAAGTCAAAAACACAGCGTCCATGGGACCGGACAACATCCCAGACTGCATTCTACATGAACTACAGAATGAATTGGCACCCCACCTAAGCACCATGTTCAATCAAAGCCTCATCTCAGGCTTTGTGCCCACTGAATAGCGCACAGTGATGGTTATCCCACTCCACAACAAAGGGGGAGCGACCATGGACCCCAGGAACTACCACCCCATTAGCCTAACGAGCCTGGTCTGCAAGGTCATGGAATGTATTATCAATGTAACTTATAAACAAAGACATTGGTAATCTCCAAACTCTGGACCCCACCCAGTTCAGGTTTGTAAAAGGCAGATCATGTCTCCTAAACCTGATAGACTTCTTTGAAGCAGTCAACAAAGCTGTAGATGAGGGTTAGGTGGTTTACACTGCCTAGGTGGTTTACACTGCCTATCTAGATTTCGCCAAGGCTTTTCACACCATCCCTCACTGTGGAATTATAGATAAACTCACTAAACTAGGTATAAATCCCTATGTCACAAAATGGCTCAATGACAGAACACACACTGTGAAAGTAGCAGACTCCAAATCCGACTTCAGACCAGTGACAAGTGGAGTACCACAGGGTTCAGTCCTGGGTCCTCTCCTGTTTGGTATCTACTTTTCTGAAGTACAGGCTAACACAGAAGGTCTTTGGCTAATGAAGTTCGCAGATGACTGCAAAGTAGGAGCCATAATTGAAACTCCAAACAATGTAAACATCCTACAAAAGGGCCTCACTGAGACAGATGCCTGGTGTAAAAGCCATGGCCTCAAGCTCAATGCCAAAAAGTGCATTGTCATCCGTTTTGGTAAATACTCTGTCCCCATGAGCTACTATATAGGTGGTAGTCTACTTAACACCAAAAGTGTGATAAGAGACCTTGGGACACAGGTGGACTGTAGTCTCTCCTTTGATAATAACATCTCCACAGTAGTCAGGAAATCCTTCTACATGGCACACCTCATCACAAAAGGTTTCTCATCCAGGAAAAAAGAGGTCATTGTTCCCCACTACTCGTCACTCATTAGACCCATTATAGATTACAATGCCCCTTTTGGTATGTACCTCACAAGACATCTACAACAACTAGATAGGCCACATAAATACCTTACAACGAGGATTACTGGCCTCAAACAGATGCCCTACGCAGACCATCTCAAAAAAATCCAGCTTTACTCCATTGCATATCATCTACTCAGAGGCTATCTCTGCCTAACATACAAAGCTATGTCAAACCCAGAGCTGTTGGACATGCTCCACTTAAAGAAATCCCAATCCCTCCGAGCTACATGCTCTAGGAACCTAAACCTTGTCACCACAATAAACAGAGCATGCTTTAGGGATAGATTCCTGTCCCAGAGACTTCCCATACTCTGGAACAAACTACCTATCTATATCAAACAAAGCTGCTTATTAGCACTCTTCAAGAAAAATCTTGATGATTGGATGGGGATCACCTCTGTGGCTCTGCTCGATAGGTGCACAGGAAAATAATTTTCCTGGGTAGCGAAAGCCAGGGTACCTTTTTGGCTAGGCTTATATAGGCCCTAGGGCCAATAACCTAGTACCTACCTATGAACCTATGAACAAGCTTTATACCTGCAGTGGAGTTTTATTCCAGGATCTAGTAAGGCATAATGAAGCACTGCTGTTAAACAATGTATGGGAGACTTTTTAGATTAATAAGTTCTTTAGTGGTAGTTAACCTATAACATTTCATACAAGGGACTGCACCAGTATGCTACTATAAAGCAAAGTGCGATCTTAGAATTCTCAGTGCTTCATAATAATATTATTAGTTTGTTAATTTAGTGTGTTATACTTAATTTTAAGGAAACTAACCAATGCCCATTCAACAACTTATGGGTTAGAGAGTTAAAATCAGATGAGAGACAGCAGCATATATCATGCAGCCAGAGACTCAGAACTGAGTAAAGACCTGAGGTTAATTAAGTGCTGGAAATAGGCATTGTGACCTGTGGTACAGGTGAAATTTCTCATGAAGATAACTACAGGTAATGGTGATACATTTGGATGCCCAAAATCACCAGTTCAGCTAAGCTTTTTAAGTCCTTCTCATGCACTTAGTGGTAAATAATGGCAGGTATGTCACTACTGAGCCCTAGTGGGTTAAGTGCATTTGCTGCCACTGATCAGTAGGGGGCACCTTTTTTAACAGTTTTTTTAAAATCATCCTCCAGTGAGGGAAGAAGTGTGACGTTTCTAACTCTTTGCCTTGAGGCCATCAGAAGGAAGTTATTCCTCCTTTAGTTTATTTTTGTGTACTCAGTGCCACGTGTATTTCAGTGGCAGCTGGAGATCCACTGTGCCCCCATTTGTCTACATTTTGAGCATTTCTAAACAGAAAAAAATGATATGCATAATCCAGGTAAGTTCAGGAATACAAATTGGAAACAGCATAAGCATGTCATTATCTTTTCAAGGTAAAAATAAACTAAATGAAAGGCATGTTTAAATAGTATGCCAAGTATTAAGTAAACAGCTGAAGTGCTGGTCTTCCAGAATAGTAAGAATTCAGAAGGCAGAAGGATAGTAACATAACTGATACAGAAACCAAACTGTATATGTTTTCAGTGTATTATTGCATATAAAAGTTATTTATGTATAAAAGGATAACTATGCTTGCATTTTTCAGTAAGATACATAACCAATGTCAGAAGCTAAGTGGCATCACAGACATTCCTTAGATTCATTCACTTTGTTATCTAAATCTCCTTTAAAATGTCTTGCTCTGCGGTAGCCTTGATAAGTTAAAAAAACATCAGTACTGACAATAGCAAAATTATGTTTTTTAGACTTATAATTATTCCTGTTTGCCACACAACATAGAGCACCAGCAATAGAATGTCCCTAGGATTAGTTTATCTTCCTTGCACCCAGTGAGTACTGTGATAGGTTCCCACTTCCTTGTACTGCTACCTGCCAAGGAGTGCATGAATGGATGAAATTAATGTGTGTAGCTTGCATAAGAAATGGCCTGAGAAGTATGTTTATGAGATGGAAATGAACATGAATCAAAAGAATGTACTAAAAAGTACCGACACTTTCTCCACAGATTCCCAAAGAAGGTATTAATTCACAGCATGCACATTCCGAATGAGTGGAATCAACAGCCTGAATGAGAAATAAAGGTAATGCAATGCCATATTGAAGAGGCAATTAATGCATTATGAGGAGAATAAGCCTTAAATGAAAACAAAATCACTGTTTTATGACAAACGACATAAGGGCATTTTGGCATAAAACAAATTAATACTAACCACTTTGAGTAATACAGGGACCTTAGTAGTGCATAGAAGATTAAAAGCTGATAAAACGTAGACCTTTTAACTTTTGAAACACAGTGCTCTTTTTATGGTGTCTCATAAACATGGTGTAATGATACAAGATCCATATCATATGTGGAAGTTCAGGGACACTGCAGGACTTCCTCAAGATGTTTCAAAACTTGGATCTAATTTGGGTTTGAGGACTGTTTATTTTTTCAGAAACAATGAATAATTAGGTGTAAAATCCTAACCCTCAGTGATAAAAAGATTACAAAATGGAATGCTTTTTTTGTACAGTAAAGACAACTTAATTTCTGCAAGCAGTAATCTAAAGACCAGGTTTGAGCAGACATATAATGGTAAGATGGAGTCATGAGTAAGGATCTGAGAATGCCCACAATATACCAAATTACATCACATTGGTATCTGGTGATACCCCTTCATACATGTATGCAGATGGCAACCTGGCACCATTCATTTAGCTGGGGTTGGGCAATGAAAACTTGAAATTATTGTCTGTTTTTAGGCGTATATAATGGTGCCTGTGTATAACCAGCATGGCATTTGACTATGATTAATAGTCCCATACAGGTGTAGTAATACTGGATATTTTGAGTTAGAGTGAACACCAAAAATATAGTGTGCATCTTTATAACAAAATGAATATACTCCAATTTTCCATGCAAGCAACTTCTTGATAAATCGTGTAGTAGCATGTCCTCACTCTGATGCTGCAAAAGTACTATAGGCTTTCTATCTTTGACCTAACAGTTTAGTCTGCCCTGGTATTTCAAGCCAATAAAAATGTCATTTTTTTTTTTTGCAGTTAATAATTACTGGATGGAATTTGTGAAACCTATGTAGTATTGCATTGCTTAAGTTGTGCAGGAATAATAAGCTTATCTGCTTTAAATAGTAATCCTTAAAACTGCTATGGAAAATGCACTGTAATATCTGGCCAACCATTCATAAACATGTCTTTTAGGAACTTCATTTCTGTGTCCTCTCTTGGACAGAGTCCAAACTCCTCAAGTTGCTCAGTTCAGTTCTGAAGTAAGCCATAAAACTTCTCAGTCTTTCTTATCAGATTTTTTTTACACTGTTGCAGGTAATGTCTCATAAGTGCATCAGCTATGTTACTCTGCTAAGACAGCTTATTCTGAACTTTTAAATTATATTTATCTAAGCTCAGCAGACTTATTTGTATCTTTATGGTGCTTTCTTAAGAAGCTTCTTAGAAAGTAGTGGCGTATGATCAGACACTACTGTAATTAATTTGCCATGAATATAATAATTGAACTTTTGGCATGCAAACACTATGGCTAACATTTCTTTCTCTCTCTCTTTGAGCATAATATAATAAAATACTACTCAAATCCCTCTCCATATATCCTACCAGTTTAACTTCATGCAACAATACTGCTCTAAAACTTGTTGGCTAGCATCTCCTTGAAGTGTTACTTGTTATGGAACATTATAGAACTTCAAAGAAAGAACCTCAGTGACCAACTTTTTTAACATTTCAAAACATCTGTCATATTCCTGTGTCCAAAACCAGGCAATATAATGTTCTGATACCTTCCAGGGTGACATGCTATTTCTGTCAAATTTGAAATAAACTTGGAAAGATATTGCATCATTCCTAGGAAATGCATAAGAAATTATTTTGTCATGGGAGTTTTGCATATTCACTATAGCATTGACTTAGTAGATCCTGAGCCTAGATGATCATCTATTATGTTAAATAAACCTTTTAGCCCTTCAATCATTTCAGATATTTTTTCTTTTAAACACTTTTTAGGGCTGATTATATTCCAAAAGGTAATCTTGAAGCCTGTTTTTATCCATAGGAGTGTTGAATGTCAAAAGATTTGATATAGTATCATCTATCTTAATTTGTCAAAACACTGATTAGTATCCAACATAGAGGAGCATAGCATTCAGTATAATCAACAATTTCCTCAACAGTTTTAAGTTAATTGTATTCCCTTGTATTCCATTTAAGTCTTCAGAGTTTGCAAATATTCTAATCATGTTTGCTTTAGTACTGTCTCTGTGCTACTGACCCATTAAGTCAGTTTCACTTACTTAATAATTTCATCCATAGTCTCTGTACTTTTTGGTTTCTGATCAGTTCTGCCTCTAAGAACTGTTGGGTCTCTTATTGATGCATTAATAACGGGCAATATTTTAGGTGAAACCTAGTTAGGGTACTGTCATGGTAGACAGTCTGGATTAGTAAACAAATTAGAATAACTGCAGAATATCAGTATTATCTTGTATGGTGTTTGGTAATACTTAATGTGGTACTACTCAAGAGTGTATCCTGTTATATTTGCTAACATTAGAAATATTGAAATTACTAGAAGCTTTAGCAATTCTAAAAGAATTTAGAAGCTTTCTATGAAAGACGTGTGTTGTCAATGTTGCCATCTTTCCATATGTTTTTCATATTTATATTCTGAACATAACTAGGAAGAGTTATTTTACTCTCTCAAATATTCGGGTCTATATTGCAAGCTCGAAAGCCCTAATAAGCGAATAGAAAAATGCCGACACATATTCCGCGAACTGCGAATACATTGAATGCCCTAAACCCTGAAATACAAAAGCTCGAACCATCATACTAGTCCCACCCCACCGCCCGCTACATACTACCTACCCAAACAAACTAAACAAACACATACATACACCAACCAAAACCCTCCTTCTAACCCTAAACTAAATCCTACTTCTAACCCTACACTACATCTTGCATATACCACCATCTATGCACTTACCTTAACCTGCACCCTAACCCTAAGGTCTGTAACTATCGCACATTTACCTTAACAAGCTACACCCAACAAAATAAATAATCCACACACATACACGTAACAAAACCCTACATCTAACCCTGCAATAAATCTCACATACATTACCATCTATGCACTTACCTTCACCAGCACCTTAACCCTAAGTTCCGTAACTATCGCGCACTTACCTTATGGAGCTATACCACGGAAGGGTCAACCATGATGATTCGAAGTTTCGGATTTCATGCTTCGGGACTATCGCTGTTTACGTGGTTTGATGGAGACATGTCGGCGTTTATGTATTCGGGTAAGTGCGTCTTTGAATATGTAATAGGGAACCGAAATATTCAGGCTGGTTCTAAACAAGTTGGTAAACAAATCTGTGTCTGCACACTGTGAAGCTTTTTAATGATTCCAAGTGTTTCACATAAATTATGATCCAGAATATATTTTATTTTCCAAAGCTTCTTCTGGGATATTAGCCTGTATTTTCTACATTTTCTCCTCAGTGAAGCAAAATTTGAAATAATGACTTTAGTATATATCCAAATACATCCAAAGAATGCATGGAAATCTATACAGAGTATTTGGCAGATTAGTACTGATAACTTGTCTTTTACTTCCTGTTTGTGGTTAAAAGTATTAAATATCTTTATTACTTCTTTGCCTGTGACTTGAAGGAAAATTGCTCATTGGACTTTTTCTGGCTTCTTTGTAAGTTCACTTTGCAGATATTTTGGACCAAAATAAAGAGCTGTATCAATGGAGATTGGTGGTTCAGCAGTGCATGTGAGAGTGAGATGTGAGATTTACATGTCTGTTCTTTAAGCAAGAGTATTGTAATGTGATTTATCCCTATGTTAGAAATGTGCAAATGTAAAAAAATCTTAATTTTCATCAAGTTTTACACTGTAAATTAAAAGAAAAAAAGACGCAGTAGGAGTATCTTTGGAAGAGCAGAATTCCCTCCCTGAAGATGGAAGCTTTAAAAGGTTCCAAAACAAGCTGTGCTGTATAATGTGAATAAATCCCTGACCGGAACCCAGATGCCATGGGTTCATTTAGTGCTTGTTTGCTGGAAGAGCTGGGTAGATAGGATGGAAGTGAGTGGGAATACTGTCTTGCCTATTCCCAATGTGGCCATGGTGGTTGTTGGTCAGCTAGTGCTCCACTGCAGGTGGAGGCTTGTACAAAGGCAGTGACATGGTAAGTATGGGAAACAAGCTGGTGATGGTAGGTGTGTGTATGTATGTGTATATAAATGTGTATGTGTATATATATATATATATATATATATATATATATATATATATATATGTGTGTGTGTGTGTGTGTGTGTGTGTATGGATATAAACGTGTGTGTGTGTGTGTGTGTGTGTGTGGATGTAAACGTGTGTGTATATATGTATACATGGGTGCACACATCATGGGTAGGAGACTGG
>NC_056747.1:388767685-388877685 GCF_019279795.1 Protopterus annectens | reverse complement strand
GACTTTTCTCGTGGGTATCTTCCATTAGAAGTACTTTAGTGTAAAGTAATGTCACATTTTGGTAACATAAATGTGTGCAGTCTCTGCAAGTTATAACATTTTGTTTATGTACCATAGTAACTGTTTCATATAACCCACTGTAGTATTTATAAATTTCATTTTCATTTTGGTAATTCCGCCAAAATAAAATTCAGAATATTAAAAATAACCAACTAAATAAAATAATTTGAAAAAATCACACAAAAAATGTTTCTGAAGAAAGGTTGTTGTAATATGTCCTCTGTTTTTAGAACAAATGTTATAGCTGTTTAATACTATATGAGTATATCCGCTTTCATGAATGCCATTTTTTAGGTTCATCTCTATTAAGAGTTTGCAAAAAGTCAACAGCTGCGTAAATTATTTCTGATTTACAGTGGCTGAAATTTTATGTAGAGATTAATTAGTATTTACTAGGAGATGGATGTTTTACTGACAATGTCCCTTTGAGTAATATTCTTGAAAATAGGTAGCAGATTTATATTGTCACTTGCAAGTAATCCTACTGAAAACTGAGGGCAAGGTTAACATTGTGTAACAGCAGTTTAAAGTGATCCCAATTTAGATATAACCTCCATAACAGTAGTTTGCAGTAGCACAAACTTCAGTAGCAAAGATATATGCAGATAACCTGTCTAGTAATATTAGCTGTGATCTGTGATGAGTTAGTGTGCACTAACCAGGCCAGATGTATGCAAAAATGTGCATGTATTGTGTGGGTATGGCCCCTGCAACCTGCTTAAGCACATGCAAGAACTAGGGAGTACGTATGTACATGGGATAAGGGGTGAAAACTGAAAATGTCATAGAAAATATGGTATGGGAGTAGCCTCCAACCACTGTCCTGTATACTGTCCAAACATCCCAAATTGAGGGTAGCCACCAACCTCTGTCCTGTATGCTGTTGCAAACGTACCAGAACTTCCAGAGCCATTTTATATAGCGTGATGGGCTTGTCTTCAGTAAATTTGAAAAGCCAGATAAAGACGGTAGCTATTTTATGACTTGCTGGTTTGTGCAAAATTCCTTTGTACACAGGGGGGCAGTTTGGCATAACATAGAACTTCTGACAGCAGTGGTAGGAGAGTGCGAGAGGAGACTGACTGGGAATGTTGTGACACAGTATGTAGTGGGACTGAATTTTTTATTTGCACCATGACAGTGAGGGTAGTTGGGAGAGGGTGTGTGTGCTGTTTGTGTATCAGCACAGTAACTAGCTTCACTGATGTGTAATAAAGGCCTCCATTGTCCCACCAAGACAAAGCCACATTAACTTACATAGTAATAAATATATACTTATAAGTCCTCTGACTATCTATGCTTTGTAGCAATGCCTTCAACACTAACAGTAATTTCCTATGAATCCTAGAGTTCATTTTACAATTTCTCTGACAGTTTATCGATTTGATCTTTAGGGCTGTGAAAGCTTTAGCTTGAAGGAAGGTTGGGGGCAACTGCTACCACAGATATGCAACACTGTTTGAGAAGGCATTATTTTATAATGTCTACAAATCTCAAGTCACTTTCACATGCACTCACAAAAATGAAAAGTAATACAAAACTGCTACAGTGTATTTTTCCTTAAGGACTGTATACCAACAGTCTTAACGACCAGAGGAGTTTACTTCATCTAAAGGAAATGTCACCCCCCTCCCAAATAAAAAACATTTAAAACCCAAAATTTATTAAGTCTTAGCAACCAACAAACAAAAACAGTACTTGTTACACAAGTTATTTACTTCCTCTGTGACAGTCCAATTTCAGATAGTAGAAATGCAGTTTTAATGAACACACACATACTTTTTTCCGCCAAGACTTGTAAAGAGTTTTAATTTTGTTTCCAGTAGTTCTTTTTCTTGCCTGTTGTTGATGTTTACATATTTGCTGCTACAATATTATGGTGGTGTTTTAAGAGGATTGAGTCTGCAATGATCTGTATTGCATCTTTTTACCACTTTTGTCCTCCAGTTCCCAGATTGGCCATCCATTGCATGTGATATTTTTCCTGACTGCTGAAATTGCAGACTGGTCATATAAATATGGAATGACCCACAGCATGGGTGATGCCATACTTCTGTGGGTTTGTTATAGCTTTGGCTTTTACATACTTGTTTGTATGTGCTGTTAAGTTTCAATCATCCTTTATGGTGCTTGACTGCACTAAAATGAAAGGCATGGGTGTCAGTAATTCAGATGCCAGTGTGTGATGTAATATTTGTCAGTCTCTGAGTCAGGAGTTGCCTGCTTCATTGAGATGTAACATGATTTGCTGGATCATTCTGGGTTCCTCAAAAAGCAACTGCAAATGCTTCCTTTATATCCCTATATATATTGCATTTATACTTATCCTTTGTGACCTGGGTCTTGGCTAAGAAATTTGATGAAGGGCCTGATGAAGTGTTCACTTACCCAGTTAACAAGTTAAGAGCATGTATGGGAACACCCTCAAGTTAGAGTCAGCATGTGGGCATGTGGGAGGGTGGACTCTTAAGCAGTAAAGAACTGGTACTCCATACTTTTGCCAAGGTGTCTAAAAATCACAATTGTGATTTGTAACTTCCACCTTGACTGCAATGTTTGTTGTTATTAAATACACCTTTTATTTCTTTTAATTGTGAAGACTGAGCCGGAATTAAAAAGATGTGTGCGTCTGTCTGATTCCTTCTTAATTATAGTCTGCTGGCAGAACCATCTTATGTTACCTTAGAAATGAATTGCCTTTTGAGTAATTTGTCCATAGATCTGCAGTGAAAATTCCCTCCAGCATACCTGAAGGGTTTACCTTCTCCACAGTCTGGCCACTAGATGATGGCTCCACTGCCTTGTGGATATCTTTGGGAGAAGAAAGAGAAATGGGAGTAAACCCAGACAGAAAATCTGGAATGGAGCCCCTAAGGCACCTGGTTGTCAACTCTGACTTCCTTCCTGCACCCAAGCTGATGCCTAACGTATTGCTCTGTGTTCCTTTGGACCACATCAGGGAGGCCGAGAGGGCGATCCTGTCAACTGGACATCTCAAGATCTCCATATACTATGCCTAGAATTGCATCCTAGAGAGGTCACTTCAGTGCTGCTGTTCACAATGTCAGAAACAACATGGGAGAGAAGTATTTATGAGTTATAAGTCCAGAGTGATTGGCGTAAGCTCAGACACTGTAGGTTGTCTCTGACAGTGAGAGGGAGCATCGTAGTACTACTAGTCAGCTATCACCCACCTCAAGCTGGGAAGCCCCCAGCCAGTAAGATGCTGACCCACCACAGTCTGTGTGCTTCAATGGGTGCTTGGAACTAAGGTAAATACTGAAGAGCAGACTGTAAAATCCTGCACCAGGCAATTAAAAAAAGAAAAGTAAACTATCAATATTGCGACTGGCAAGCTGGAATGTCAAGACATTATACCCAGCCTCTTGGATGATTTTCACCAGGTCAGTGACTCCAGGAAAACAGCCATCAATAGTGAACTCAAGAGGCTCCACATTGATATTGCTGTGCTGCAAGAGACCAGACTCCCAGCAAATTGTAGCCTCAGAAAACAGGACTCCATGTTCTTCTGGCAGTGGAAGGAACTGGTGGAACAGCAATTGCATGATGTCAGTTTTGCAGTGAGAAATTCCCTACTGTCCTCAACTGAACTACCATCAAAAGGCACAGCTTGAATCCTCTCTCTCCGCCTCTCAATGTCTTCAGGCCTAGTGACCATCCTGAGTGTCTATGCTCCCACACTGCTTCTCAGCTGAAACAAAGGATAAGTTTTACAAATAGCTTGAGACCGCTATCAGAGAGATACCTAACGCAGAACACCTGCTCATGCTTGGAGACCTCAACACCTGAGTTTGAGCTGACCATGTTTCCTGGCCTAGCAGCATCAGACAGTTTGGTGTTGGCAAGCCGAAAGAGAATAGGCAGAGATTGTTAGAGTTATGCCCTTACCACAACCTCTGTGTGACCAAGACATTCTTTGCCCCCCAAGGCTAACCACAGAGTATCCTGGTGACACCCAAAGTCTCATCACTGGCACCAACTGGATCTTGCATCACTAGAAGATGCTTGATAAACTGTGTCCTTGTTACCTGCAGTTATCACAGTGCTGACTGTGACACCAATCTCTCCCTGGTTGGCAGCAAGTTCTGTCCCCAGCCCAAATGACTCCACTGTTCAAAGCAGAAAGCATGCCCTTGTATCAACACTGCCAGGACATCAATGCCAGACCTGCGTGAGCGTTTTGCCAATAGTATTGCAGAGTAGTGTTGAAGTGATGTGGAACCATATTCATGACACCATCCACAACTCTGCTATGAATACCCTTGATAAAAGAGAGAAAGGCAGAACCCAGACTGGTTTGAAGCAGGAATAATTGAGATTGAACCAGCACTTACAGCCAAGTAAACAGCACTGCTCAACTATAAGAGGGAGCCTTCAAAGACAACTCTAGCTGCACTCAGAAATTCCAGAAATGATGCCCAGCAGATCACTTGACAATGTATCAATGACTACTCTCTGAATCTCTGTCATAGCATCCAATTTGCTGCTGACTGTGGGTGGCAACACCCATGTCATGTATGAGGGCATGAAGAAAGCCTTCAGCCCCAGTACAGTCAAGACTACACCCATAAAATTTGCCTCAGGTAAAGTCATTACAGACTGAGGCAAACAGATGCAGAGCTGGGCAGAGCATTACCAGGAGCTCTACTCAAAGGAGACCATTCTCACTGATGCAGCAGTCAAAAACACAACCCCCCCCCCTCCCTATCATGGAAGAGCTTGATGATTCACCCCCACCCTATCATGGAAGAGCTTGATGATTCACCCTATGTAGAAGAAGTCAGTAAATGCATCGACTCCCTTCCTTGCTGTAAGGCTCCAGGAAAGGATGGCATTCCCCCAAGGTCATCAAGGTTGGCAAGAAGTGTGTTCTCCTCGATCACCTGCACAAGTTCCTGCTACAGTGCAGGCAGGAAGGAACAGTGCCCCAGGATATGCATGAAGCCAACATCATCTTGCTATATAAGAACAAAGGAGACCAAAATGACTGCAACAACTACCGTGGAATATCCCTCATCAGCGTTGTTGGGAAGACCATCACCTGTGTAGTTCTAAACAGGCTGCAATCACTCATGGCACATGTTTACCCTGAAGCACAGTGTGGATTCAGAGCAGGAAGATCTATGATTGACTTGATCTTCTCAATAAGGCAGCTGCAAGAAAAGTGCTGCAAGCAAAGTAAACCATTGTACATCGCTTTCGTTGATCTAATTAAGGCGTTCAACGTGGTCAGCAGGAAAGGACTCTGCTACAGAGGATTGGATGTCCCCCCCAAACTCCTGAGGATGATTACATCCTTCCACGAGGACATGTAAGATGATACACGATATGATGGTTCCTCCTCAGGCCCATTCCCAATCAAAACTGGAGTGAAGCAAGGCTGTGTACTTGGTCCGACACTCTTTGGCATCTTTTTCTCTGTGTTACTGTCCCATGCCTTTAACAAGTCTGAAGATGGTGTATACCTCCACATTAGAAGCACTGGTAATCTCTCCAACCTTGCATGCCTTTGAGCGAAGACGAAGGTGAGGACAGTACTGATCAGAGAGATGCTGTTTGCAGATGATGCTGCCCTGATTGCTCATGCAGAGGAAGCACTACAACACCTCATAAGTTCCTTCACTGGTGCTTTCAGAGAGTTCAACCTCACAATCAACCTCAAGAAGACCAACATCATGGGGCAGGATGTCAGCAGCACCCCCCACATCTTCATCTGTGATCACACTCTCAGTGTGGTGAAGGACTTCACTTACCTGGGCTCCACCATTGCCGGCAACATCTCCTTGGAGACAAAGCTGAATATCTGGATTGTTAAGGCAGCAACAGCAATGACACACCTAACAACGAGGGTCTAGCACAACTCCAAACCAACCATCAATACTAAGATGAAGGTGTACCAAGTGTGTGTGCTTAGCACACTACTCTATGGTAGTGAAACATGGACCCTGCTGCCTCAAAAGGATCCTTGGAATCACCTGGCAGGACCCATCCCAAACAAGAACATCCTAGAGCAGATAGGGATATCAAGCATGTTTGCCCTGCTCTCCCAAAGGCACTTGTGCTGGCTTTGTCATGTCAGTTGTATGCAGGATGGTCAAATCCCCAAAGACCTTCTGTATGGCGAGCTTGCTACTGGCTACAGACCCAAAGGAAGGCCTATTCTTCCCTTCAAAGATGTCTGCAACCATGACTTGAAGGCAGGCAACATCAGTCCAACAGGCTGGGAAGCCATAGCCACAGACTGCATCACATGGAGACTGGCTGTTGAGACAGGTAGCCAGACACGCGGGGAAGAAGAAAGAGGAGCTGTGGGAAGAGAAGTGAGAGTGCAGATGGCAGGGGACACCTTGGGTATCTCTACAGCCAGGCATCAACTATACTTGCAGAAACTGTAACAGAGTCTGCTGGTCAAAAATCAGACTTTACAGTCACAGCAGGCACTGCATTTCAACCACCAACTGATTGTGTGATGCAAACTTTGTCTCTCAAGACAGAAAAAGGCATCATATATCAACAACCTGAAAAGTGTTACTTGCTCCTGTTAACTGTTAGTTACAACCCTTTGGTGTAATGGTTTTCCCAGATATCACAACTGCTGAAAATATAATATTTATATATCTTTTTGTTTCTGCACTGCATATTTGGTGCATTGTTACTGCCCCAGTATGTGCTCCCTTGTAGGGCTTCATTGTACCTTGAGTGTGTGTGCAACCCACATCAATGTGCGAGGATATCCCACAATAATATAAATTATGTCTTATTCCTTTACTACTGATCCCTAATAAACGCAGGGCTGCACTTAAACAACAGTCAAATTCCTTATTTATGCAACATAATTTAATTCTAGGTAAGTTCATAGTTATGCCACTATCTGCTTGTAGTAATTGCTTTGTGTCTTAGAACCTAAATAATCACAATTTCTGAGAAGTTTTTTAAGGATATTGTTATTGCAAGTGATGCTCAACAAATCCATCCATCCATTCATCCATCCATTTACAAGCCATTTTGTCCTATTTTTACATGTGGGGTTGGAGTGCCACTTCAACAGTGACACTCATGTAGAGCGAAAGTTCTCACCACTGGGTGACTCAACACATGAAATTCCTAAATTCTGTCTTGATATTGCTTACACAAAGTCTTAAGAACATGTTTACTGAAACAGAACTATTGGATACTATACGGTTTCACCAAGAAAGTCATATTCAGATGTATCAGCTAAGAGTTAAATGTATTTATATTTATTTGCTTTACAGGTTCTCTGTTGCTTGGGTGGTTACCAACTTCATTATCTACAAAAAAGTTCAGATGGTAGAGAAAAAGAAATACAGTGTCTAATATTCATAGCAGATAGGAGAACTATCTATTTTTCCAGGATTTGTCTGGTGTGTTTAAAAAATAGTATCATCTTGTCTCTCTATGCTGCCTGGCGATATGGAACTCTGATCATGATATTCATCATTAGTAGTATTACCTAATAGGAATCTGCCTACCTTGTGGTTCTTAGTTTTGTGCATGTAACCCCAACAGTACATTATGCAGGAGTATGTCTCATTCTGTGTCATATATACTTACACAGTGTCACACATGGGGTTTATGTTCATTATGAAAGCATATCTGTTAGCATTACTGTACAGGCTATAGCAACATTCTTCAGTGTTAAATGTGTAGCCCTGTCTGTTGAACATGTGTAGCATGTATCATCCCATTTCTACTCCTCCTCAGAAGTATATCTTCACTACCAATGCATAGCCCTCAATGTCATTCACTATCAGGAATCTCGATAATTATAACCATCTATTTGTTTTGTATAACTCAAATTACCAAGATTCCTTAGGAATCTGTTTTCCTTGTTACTGCTAACTTAATGTGTAACACACAATGTATTCTGACTCTTTTTTTTTTTTCAGGAATTCAGGTAGTATACCTAAAAAACATAATCACTTAGTTCAGCTTTCGTTCTGTGACTGATGTCTGTATCTGTGTGCCACCATCCATGTAATGTAACTGTTAAATGTCCTTTCATCTTACTTATCCCTGGCTTATTTACCCCTTAAAACTAAACAGTGCACTAACTCTGAGAGCATAGTTACTGTCCACTATGACAGGATTAACTACAAAGTAAAAAGACATGGCATTTAAACTGCCACTTGCCAAGGCAGAGGTGGCTGTGCCACGAGAAGGGAAATAGCCATTAAAGTGTGTAACACATGTTTGTCAAAGCTGTCTGAATCTTCCACTTTCTGAGGGATATTTTAGCTACATAAAAACAAAACCTGCAGTTATTTTTTCAATACGAAATGTTAGGAATGGATGCTGAAAGACATGGGATGTTCAGATGAGGAATTTAGCTAGACTACTGCTGTTTTGGAAACTTTGTGACCTCATTCTCAGTCAGTGACTTTCCTGTCAAGTTTTCATTGCAAATGTATAATCTCTGTGTGTGTCCATTTCTACTCAGACATTAGAAAAAAAAGGTCTGTCCATTAATAAATTCAGAATGGCATAACAAAAGGTCAAACCCAAAGTCGTAACACACCAGTGTAGACCTCCTGCTCACATTACTAATGCATGTTAACCCTAACCTGTACCTGTCTCTCAACCTAATCTTACACCTTACCTTACAAAAATACTTTGCTAAACACTATCACTATTCATTCACATTTGGGCTGTGTGTAGTGGTAGGGTTATAGATTTAGCAATCGAAGAGTACAACGTTTTGTTTCCTTCATTGATCATTCTTGTTTTCATTTTTGTCTTTGTTTTGGGTTTTTGAAATGCAGATATCGAACTGTTTGTGTTAAATGTATTTGCATTTCTGTATTTTTTCATGGGAGCATATTGGTGTACGATTGGCTGACTGCATGGGTAGCAGCAAATATTTTCCTGGTGTCACCCCACAAGCCCTCATGGAAAGGGGTAGCAAGCAGTGGTAATTGCAGTGACTAGACTGCAAATGTTCTACCCAGTCAGTTGCCTAGTAATAACCTGTGAGTATGAACCTATAAGGAAGATGTTATTGCTCAGCTATATATGGTATCACCTCTACTACAAATACTGATGCTTGGCTGGTGTAATCAATGTAGTGTGCCCACAGCTGTATCCTCTTAAATGTCAGGCATCTGTACACATTGTAGTTAATTTGTCGCACATCTGTGAACTACAGGAAGTACAAATTACACATCATATGCATCATTTATATACCTGTTATGTATTTGTATATGGCGTGATATGTGAGTTTTACTGTGCACCAACATACTAACAAGGGAAAATAGATATACACTAAAAAGAGTGAGCAAAATACCTCAAAGCTACAGTAGAAAACCACTTCATAAAGACCTATGTAGTCTACATAAAGCCTATTCACTATAGGGAAACTATACAGTTGTGATACCCCATATCTTGTAGGCATCGACCATTTGTGTGATCAATGCAGTTATAGCAACACACATACACACACACACACACACACACACACACACACACACACACACACACACACACAATTGTAAGAGAAATGATCGGTGGAACTTAACAGAACATATAGTTTGATGGATCACACAATCATCACATGCAGATTAATCAAGCCAGTATAAAACAAAGACAAATTCTATCATTACAGGGTTTTTTCATGTGACAAGCCCTACCTACACCCCTCACTCCTCGCACAACAGTGGTGAAGGAACAAAATTTCCAAACTCACTGCTGTGTGATCCCCTCAGACAGCTTTACAGACATTCAGTGTACCCCTTTGTTGAACAATTGACCAAATTATTTTGCTTGTACATTTTTTACCATCTAGTACATCAATCAGAAAGAGGATATATATGTGTGTGTGTGTGTGTGTGTGTGTGTGTGTGTGTGTGCGTATGTATATACTCACATACAGATACACACGCGCACACACACAAGTGTATAAGCTATTTTCAGCTTCTTTCATATACTCTCCAGGTTATAACTACTGCTGACAAAACAGTAGTATATTATTTGCTTTTGCTGGAGGAAAAGTACTCCATTGTACCCCAGTCCTGCTGATAACTTATTCTAACTGTGGTTCCACAGCCTCAGAAGTAAAATAAAGTCCAATGTTTTCAGATAAAGTCAAGTACTATCCTTTTCCCAAGGTTGTGTGACTTTGGGGTTGGAATATTTTAGCTGCATATTATATGGTTGTTTATCTCCCCCATACAAGGTATACAGAGGGGATTACTCCTTTGTAGAAATGCTCTCTTTATGTATTAGTTTTGGACCAATTTTTCTCGTAGATATAGAGCAATATATAATTTATTGACATGGCTGTCCCTATTCCATACAACCTGTCATAAGTTAAATTCAGACCTTATGAGAGGTAGACAGTTTTTCTTCATGAGTTTCATCCACATTTTGAAAAAAAATCTGGCTTCTAGAAAACACATTTCCAATGCTGGAAGTTTGAATGTTATACGTTAACTACTTTCTATAAAAAGTGGATTTGTAATGGCTTATGTAACAGGTATGTTTTCTGTTTTAACAATAGATATAAAAACTCATATTTTGCAATTCAGACAGGTACTTGATATCGGACCATCTTATGAAAGTATCATTAAAAAAAACAAGCTGTAGAATGACTTTATAAGCTTCTTGTCTTTTAATTTTCTTTTGCGAGTCGAATCATTTACGGGAAGTGATAGGGCAGCTACGAGGCACATAGGTCATTACTTAGTTAAACCAATAAATGCAGCAGCATCTGTGTCGGCAGCAAAAGGGTAAAACTGGAAGAACTTAAATTACACAATCTTGAGTAAATCATTAGCATTTAAAATATTGGTAAACACTGATTAACATCAATCCATGGAACATAGTTTCTTTTTCTTTCACTGATAACAATATAAAGACTTTTTTTTTTTCAAAAGTAAAGGTTCTGTGTAATGTGTGCAAATGTCAGGCTTTCAAGTTCTGCATAAAAATAAAAACAAAAAGTTGTAGCACAATTTAAATAATATTATAAAGGCCCAAAAATAGGGACAGATTTTAAATACTGCTCATATATTTAGTTTCTAGAATAACAGGTTTTGTGTTAGCATGCATTTTCTGAAGGATATGACTTCTGAAACACAAATGTTTGTCATTATTTAATTATTTCAGTCCTCAACGATTTGCCAGAAAACAATACATTTTATCTGGAACAGACCAAAAATATATGGCAAAAATGTCGGCACAATGCAAAAATCTGGATAGCTGAGAGGTATGTTCTGTTGGTAAACTGTCATGGCCAGAAGATTTATTCCTGGCTATACAATCTATTGCTGTGCACATGTTCAGTTTTATAGTCTATAACATATTTTCTGTACCTAGAAATAAAAGAATGCATTTCCTTACTTATTCCAGTGATCTTACACTGTTTTCTTGAACAATGTCCAGGTTTAGTTTTACAGATATACCTAAAATCAATAAAATAATACACTGGTTTAACCTGAAGTCTGAAAAATAAATCAGTAGTACTTTCATAGATTCATAGACTACTACTAGGCTAATGATCTGGGGGGCCTTTCTAAGTATAGCCACGTTTTCCCAAAAGAATAATGATGCCCTGAATCCACATAGGACACTGAGGGCCGACATTTATAAGCTACATCTGTCCATAAGTGACATGGGTGCCAGAAGTGTTGTAAATTTCCTATTTCCCATCCACTTGTCTAGGTTGTGCTTAAATTGGGTAATAGACTCAGCTTCACATGAATGGGAAGCCTGTGTCACTGGAGGGGCAGTCTTGGGGTCACATCTGTGTCTCCAGCATGTTCTGTTTAAGTCACAGACAAAATTCAGGTCCCTAGACCTTGTATTTCTGGTACTTTTTGACTTACGAATATGTTACCCTAACTAATAGAACTAGTTGTCCTCACACTCATTCACTACACTAGAAAGAATGATTAGAATACTTTATTAGTGGTTATACAGTATAAAACTATTTCCACACATTTCATTTTTTTCTGTGATTCTCTTAAATTAGTGTAAGAGCAACAGGTGAAGCCACTTTTATCTACAGAAATCCTCTTTGCCTATCCTTTACAGGCATTTTACCAAATTTGTATATCTCTGATATCTGATCCTTATAAGATTACTTTTTTAACTTGATCAAATAACAGGATCAGTCACTTTCATTTACAGAGATATCCTCCCATACATAACAACTATAGCCATTTTGTTGAATGTGTACTCCTCATATATCTGACTGGGTAAAAGTGAAAAAAAATATTGGCCTTAATAATAAAGACAACAACCTTAGTAATGTATTCTAACTTGCTTCATATACATATATATATATATATATATATATATATATATATATACATACATATGCAGACTAGTCATATAAAGCCAAATTGACTGTTTAAACTGATCAAATGATGCTATGGTTAGTCACTTTCATACAGATAGTCACTTTGCTGAATAGTACAGCTTAGATGTCTGATTGTGATAAAATAAAAAAAATGGCCATTGGAATGTATTTCAACTTTGTTTCACATAAATACACAATAGTCCCACCAAACCTAGTACCATCTAGAAGGAGGTTGTTTTTGTAATTAATTATAATTTTCTTTTTACACTCCATTTAACTACTTTACCCTTTGCAGAACTGCAAGACAGACAACGTTTATCCTATTGCTTGAGTCTGGAACTACAGCAATAGGGCAACCTACTTAAATGTCAGAAACACTTGCACTGGTATTTCTAAAGTAACTATAAGGGGCAGCCAGGTAAAAAAATTATCTAGTGTAATCAGCTTTCTGTCTTTTCTGACCCACTTCATTCTTGATTAAGAAGCACAATTTGCATCAGCAAAGTTACATTTATTTTAGTGCCGGGGGCCCCTGGCATTTGCAGGTTTGCTTACCCAACATTGTCCATGTCCATGTAAATTATCTTTAATTTTTATTTTCTTAATATCTGTCTTTGTTATACAGCCTCTAGTTTCTGAATTTGCAAATTAACTATTATCAGCCTAGGTAATTGTCTGTCTTGAGGTCAACTAAAAACTTTGATGTGAATGTTCATTTGATATTATTTTCCTGAGTTTGTGCTTATCCTGAGCTGAAACTCAATTTAGAGTAAGCTACTGACAAGTCAGTCAAAGACATTTATTTTGTATAATCACATTTCACAAAGTTACGACTTGAAACTTCACAACTAAAACATCTAAAATACAAGAAAATGGCACTCCCAAATAGTTACTGTATATAAAATTGTCAAACACTAAATCATGTTTTTCAGGTAGGCATGTTCCCCTACACCCACGTTCTGTGTATACTAACTCTGAGTTTGAATAAATTTGGAGAAAATTGAAAAGGTGTTAAAAAAATTAGCTTTTCTCTGTTCTTTGAGTTCTGTGACTTAAAGCAAAGCACATTTGCAACAAACTAAGCTTCGAGATACTACATGTTGACAACAGGAACATGCTTTCATCTAATATGGCTTATAATGTGATTACATGCCACATGATCAGCTGCAATGATGTTAGTTAAACAACAAGATGTAGATTATTTCTTTGACATTCATTTTCAATGCCAGGTTATTTTTATTAGCATTTTCTTTTTTTTTTTTTTTTTTATATGATTTTCCTTCTTTGGTCAGTCTGGTTAAAATTTTAAGCTGTGACTCATTTCTTTTAATTTAAAGCATTGACAAATGTCACACACATTCTGTTATTCAGCATTAGACAATATAAGGGTACCAACCAACAAAATCCACCTACAGAACTTGATAAAACAAAAACAAGCACATTTGTAGGCACCAGGAACTTGTGAAGTTTTTAATACAGAATAAGCACCTTCATTCACTGCTGTTGTGAACTTCATCAGATTCAGCAGTGAATGAAAACACTTATTCTTTATTAAAAATGGCAGTAGTTCCTGATGCCTACAGTATAAGGGTAAAAAGATGTTCTGAAATAATATCTGCTCCCTGGGACATCTGTAATGTAAAAGATATCATGTAAGTAGCCTTAGTAACCCATTCAATGATATATTTATATTATGGTTTATGGCAGCATCTTGTTTATTTACATTAATTTGTTTTAGCGTTAGCTTTGTGTTCACTATCTCAAGGATACTTTGTGTTTGTGTCTTAGTATGAGTATGTCATGCTACCTTTTGTAGCTTGTTTCAGGCCACTGGCATACACTGCTTACAGAGAAGCTTCACCCTGAATAGTTTTCATCCGAGTTTTTCTGGAAAAGCTGTTTGAAAGATGCAACTTGATTTATAACTTTCCATTTAGGTTTGTGTTTACTTAGACAGCAGTGTTTATATAACTTTGTGCTCCAGATCAGTTATAGACTTTCAGAGTTGTACCGATTGTGCTAAAATAATTTTTCAAAATGAAATAGCATCTCCTGTTATAAGTTTGTAGTATTCATCAAAGAATGCCAGTTTCTGGAAACATCTTCACATTAAGCAATCTAACCTTTGCTTTGGTAGTTGCGTTTGAGGCAGCATGACAGATCTGTACTGTAGAGCTTAACCACTTTTTCCGTTGTGTGCACAGGATGCAGCTCTGCTTATTTAAGTCTTTGCTATGTTGAGATAACACTGCAACATTGATAGCCATTGCAACATATTTTTAACATGGGGTGCAGATAAAAACTTGATGAAAAATAACAAATGAATTGACTGCACATTCTGTTGAATGATATAGGAAACCAGAACAAAATTCCAGTGCTAGGACACTGTGATAGCCGTGAAAGTTGTTTTCAGTAAAGTATAAGAAGGCAAGTTTCTCTTTTTTATTCCACATACCTCTGTGCAATTTTATAGCAGATGCTCACAAAATTAAGTTAAAAAAACTAAATAAATCAAAGCTTCCATTTCTGATGTATGTTGAAATTTGGAAGGAGAGCCTACTGAGGCCAGATTTGTTTACCAGTTCTGTGCCCATTCTGTGCTCTCAGGCAGTGTCCATCTTCATGTCTAAGCAGCATGTTGAGGACTTTTTACTTGGTTAACAAGTCTTTGCACGCTGAGAACAAGTATCTAGTCTTATTAAATTTAACACAAATGATTCCTATGGCTAAAGAACATCCTGAACCTTCCCAGTCTGTACTTTTACTATTGTATAGTTAACCATTATGTGATGTTAGTCTTCGGAGTGCCAATGACTTTTAGGTGGATCTACACTGCCTTACATCCTAGAATTTATCTGGAAAGCAACTGTCACATGACAAGTTGCTATACTGATACTAGTAACCTTCATGTGCAACATACACATATATTAATGATTCATGCAACCAAAGCTGTGGTCCACTGAGTCTTGCTGAATTTTTGAGGCTTCTGCATATGCATCTGCATTTACATTCTACATAGTTTGGCTTCTGTGAGCTCCTCAGTTAGTTGTAGTCTTATCAGCACAGGTTTGGAATACTTCTAATTTTTACTGACCTGCATTGCAACAGAGCTTCTGCCTTTGGTGTGTTATATGGCAGCCAGCTGTTTCTTCTGCAGTTGCATGTAAATGGTGCATATTATCCCAAGTGCTGGACGCTGCCTAAACTGTAATGTATGAGCATATCCTTTATATGGGAAGTGGGTTCCTTCCTTGTAGCTGTGCTAGCAGCTACCTGAGGAGGAACAAGGTAGTAACAACTGTTGACCTAATAACACTAGATGTAGAATAGGGGATAAGAGATGTTTGCAGAGTAGGTGCTGGTGGGGTAAATTCTAAACTGCAAGAGACTGTCATCTGCTCTGGATAAATGTCAGAGGAAGATTAATTAAATGATGAGGGGGTGCATGGCAGAATGCCACCCCCCACGTACTAATTTTTTTTTTTTTTATTATGGAATCATAGTTTGTGTAGGGTAAGAACTGTCATGAATTACATTAGCAAAGTATGTTGAAGCATTTTTATTGAACTTAAAGTTATTTTGCATACGTGTAAATAAGTTGAAAAAATATAAGAAAATAAGGAATTTGACTGCGCCTTGTATATCTCCACCTATATTATGTTTCAAAAGTGACGACACTAAAAGAAAAAAATATTTTTGCGTTTACTTCAGCAATTTTTTTACTTTCTGCCTTTAACCCATGTAAAACAAAATTGTTTGCAAAATGAAATTTTTATCAGAAAAAAAGGGTAAAAATTCAGTGTTTTATCATAATTTAAAGATATAGTGGGCCTGATTTCAGAGTTTTATGTAAGCAGTTTATGTTTAGCACAGTGTACTGCCTTAAACTTCCAAATTTATCGTAATTTGATAGTGATTCATGGTCCTAGTATAAAGGGAGTTTATACCTAGATGGAAAAGGTTTGTTCCTGTATGGATATTGAAGAAGAGAGATACTAAAAAAAAAATAAGTTTAGAAGTATCACAAAACATACAGTAATGCAACTTTATTGGACATAAAATGCTTCTGACCATTTTATTCCTTTGATATCATTGCATACTAGTGTAACCATCAGTTAACAAACAGCCTATATCTTTATATCATTTCAGTAATTTCATCTATCCAAAACATATTTTATCTTTTGTGTTGTTTTTGAATGAAATGACTCTTTTGTAGATGTCTTTTAATTGCATCAAATTTTTTCTCTTTGGAAAAAAAAACTGGCACATCTCCAACAGACCACCCCAACCCTATCCTACATTTTCAATAGTCACTTAAGAGGCACAGTCTCTTTGTTACTGAAAACCTTTTTCCCCTAGAAGATTCTACCCTTTTGAACTTTCTGAGGTATCCATGAGTTTCTACGAAGAGCCTCCCTTGCTCCTTTACTGTGTTTCAGTGTATGTATTTAGCTCCTTTCATTTCTTTTTTCATGGCTGCTGATAAAGGCTGTACCATTTCCTTTGCTCTCATCTGAAGTGCCTTCATTATGTCTAGGCTTTTTCAGAGATGCCAGAGCAGCACACAATGCCCTAGATGAAGCTCTTACTAGCTATTCATACATTGTATGCAGTTGTCCTAGGTAATAAATAATAAAAATAAATGCAGACAGGGCATAAAATACAGATGAATGGTATTTACATATTGTATTTTGTTAGCACTGTCTTGAAAGTGTTAACTGTATTTCAAGACTGCAGACACAGCAGGTATTTAACTTTGGTACAGTAACAATGATCATGACTGGTACAGGTAAGTCAGCATTATGAATTGATGCTTCAGCGATAATATTACTAATGAGAAAGTACATCCATGTCATTGTTTAGCAGTCCCAGTTAGATTATGACAAACACTACAGATTCTGCTAGGGTCTCAAGGAGTGATTAATATCTATAATCATTACTTAGAGTTCCAGTTAATCACCCATTAAGGTAGTTTGGTTAGTACTGTAGCTAGTGTGGGGCAAGAGGGGCAATTGCTCCAGGTGCAAAATGTTGGGGGTGCAATCAGCTGATCCCAGTCTCTCTTAAATGTAAAAATGTAAAAGCCAGTATTGTATTTGCAGTCAAACTTGAGTGCTGTAGAGCTCCATGTATGGTCTTAACTGTAGAAACTGTTAAAGTTTAAAAGTAAAAAAATAAAACCCGAGTGCAGTAGGGCTCAATGCAGGCAGGGTATAAATTCAGGCAACTATCTGATGCATTTGTAGCAAGCAGTTTGCTACAGTTTAAAAAGAGGAATTTTTTTTAAAACTAAAACATGAGCACTGTAGTGCTCAGTGCAGGCAGAATATAAACTGTAGCAACTATTTGCTACATTTGTAGAAAGCAGTTTGCTACAGTTTAAAAATAGGATTTTTTAAAACTAAAACATTCTTGCAGGCAGGTTATAAACCATAGCAACCATTTGCAGCATTTTTAGCGAACAACTTGCTACAGTTTAAAAGAAGAAAGTATTTTTTTTTAAATAAAATATGTTAAAGGAAGATTGGGGGCAGGGCATAGAAATGAGACCTGAATGGCTGGGGCAGGAGGGAGTGGGGGCATGTTGTGCATTTGTCCACCTGACTGGCCAGTAGAAGGAATGTCTGTTTTTTTTTTGTTCTTTTTTTTTTCTCTTCAGTGGAAGAGCTGGGGGTGTGTAGATTTAACTATAATAAGTTGATCACTTAATCACTTACAATGTAGTGACCGACTTATTACAGTGAAGTACTTTTTTACTATATTTATTTTTTTATTTATTGACATCATTTGTTTTCTGGGAAAGTCCACTGGGCCAATAGAAGCTCATTTTCAGTGGAGGCCAGGGGAGAAAAGCTCCAAGTAACAAATAATTTACGTAATTTGTCAAAAATAATGTTTCAGACAATAAAGTTTCAAACAGTTGCAAAAGATCAAGGAAATTATATAAACGATATTATCACAATATTATACTAAAACAGTTAAAAACATCAAACTAACATAAAGGTTATGCATGTTCATTGTGCTGAGAAATAATAACATGGCATGGCAAAAAAATAGAGCAATATTATACAGTTATGTGCACCAGGAAATGTAAGTAAATGCAGGTATGACATGGAATAAACAATGAAACATAACCGAGGAGAGAAAAACATAGGAGGATTAATTGTATATACAGAGGAGAGGGAGGTATAAAGAAAATAAGAAAAAGAGGAATGAGAGAGAAGAGGAGACAAAAGTAGGATGGACAGAAGAATAAGGGAAAGACAGGGTAGCAGAGAGGAAAGAGGATAGAAGATAAAAGAAAGTGAAAGAAGGGAGAGAAGAGAGGAAAGTAGTGGTTAGGGGTGTTGAGAGAGTCGGGAGTAGCTGAACGTTTGTTAGGAATTATCAGGGAGACACATTTTTAAGGCAGGAACAAGATAAGAACAAATTTAGGTTTGTTTGTAGAGTTAAGTAATGGCAGAGGAATCAATTGAGCAGTTACGTGTCCAGTTCACGAGGAGATGATTTTACAGTGCAGTTTTAAAGTTAGAAGGACTTTGTTGTACATTAATAAAAATAGGTAGGTTATTCCATACTCTAGCAATGTTCCAGTAATATAAAAACTCATCTGCGGGTAATTTGGGATTATGAACTTGAAGAAGATGTTGGTGTTCAGATTGCAGGAGCCTAGTGGGGTTGTAAAGGGTAACTAGGGAGCTAAGGGTAGGGTAGTCTTGAGCTTTATGATTGAATTTATGTGTAGTCATGAGCTGAAGGAGTAATATAATAGGTAGTGGTACAATTCAAGCCACTGTAATTTGTTTTAGGGCAATACAGTGATGAGTAGAGTAGCAACTATTTGTAGCAAATTTAGCAATCTTGTTATAGCCATTCACTGAGGACTGCAGGTTGGTGAGTAAAGGTGCACCATAGGTTATAGAGGGTAGCAGGTAAGATAGATCTAATACTTCTTCAGCTGGTAGTGAGAGGAACTTATTATGTCTGTAGAGTAATCCAAGTTTTTTTGTGTCTTACATATATTATTTTGGATGTGCAGATGAAATGTAAGGTTTTCACTGATTATTACCCCTAGAAATTTGGTATGAGTCACTAGCTCAATTTTGGTAGAGTTAAGAGAGAATACATTGAAGTCACCTTTATTGATAGAAGTGCTTCTCTTGGGAGTAAAGATCAAAAGTTTAGTTTTTTTTCGCATTTAATGAAAGGTGATTATTGTGAAGCCAGGTTTCCACAGTGGAAAATGCAGCTTGAGTAATTTGATGTAAAATATTTGTGTTAAGAGCAGAGCAGACTATGGTGGAGTTGTCTTTGTATTGGAATTGGGAGCCATATGGGATAGCTTGGTAGATATTATTCATAAAAAATGTTAAACAGAAGAGGACCTAACATTGAGCCTTGGGGTACACCTGTAGGGTTGTGAAGGTAGGGGGAAATAGAATTCTGCCATTTAACAGCATGCTGTCTGTTGGAGAGAGAGCTTTTAAACTAGTTAAGTGATGGAGGGGATAGTCCTATACTGGAGAGCTATGAGAGGAGGATAGAGTGAGAGATAGTGCTGAATGGTTTTAACAAGTCCAAGAAAAGGGCTGAAACAGTGTGTCCTAAGTCTCAGGTTTTGTTGACTATGTCTAAGAAGGATATTAGTACAGAGGATGTGCTGTGACCTGGGCAAAACCCATGCTGTGTTGGGGTGAGGATTTTGTTGGTTAGGAGGTAATGTAAAAGTTGTCTATGCACAATTTTTTCAAGGATTTTAGAGATGAGGGAAAGTATAGCAATGGGTTAGAAATTAGAGACATCAGTTGATGGTCTTCCTTTATGAAGTATTAGGGTGATTGCTTTTTTCCAGAGGCAAGGGACATATGCTTCTTGTATTGATCTATTAATAAGAATACTAAAGGGATAGGCTACTGTGTCAGCAGCAGTTTTAAGGAATTTGGCAGAAATTCTATCAGCCGAATTTGAGCATGGCTTTAAATTTGTGAGTTTTTTGATGTAGGAGGTAGGGATGGGTGAGAGATTAAACTCTGGCTGTGAAGATTGATGTGTGCAGACTGGAGGGGAGGTGTTAGAACTTGGGGAGTGATGAAAGAAAGTAGTTAGGGTTTTGGGGGTATTCTGATCAACAGTATGTTGTAAGGGAGGAGGAGGAGGAGGAGGATGTAGGAGTAGTGTTGTTTGGGAGGGGTAAAGAGAAAGTAGCTGTAATATTAGCAATAGTGTCAATAAAGTAGGAATTAAAGATGCTAGTTATTTGTTCAGGAGACATGTCCGGATGTGGGCAGGAATTAGGCTTTGTGCTGGGATTTAAAAGATTACTACACTAACTCTCTCTCTCTATATAAATACAAAAAAAAAAAAAAAAAAAAAAAAAAAAAAAAAATTTTTTATAAATTTGGTGTAACTCTTATTGCCTTGTTTCAGCTGTTCTCTGCATGATTTATTACGTAAATTGTACTATGTTTTACCCCATCAAATGTATATGTATTTCCTCTGTGCTTGGTACTTTTCTCATGTTGAACCCCATGTAATGTCTATGTATATCCTCATTCTCTGTTAAATATGTATGTGGAGCTTTTCTCCCCAGGACTCCATTGAAAACGGGTTCTTGAGCCCAATGGACTATCCTGGTTAAACAAATGCAAATAAATAAATTATTAGTGGAAGACCAGAACAATTTGGTGTTATTTTTTCTATTTGCTTGCTGATTCCAAAAATACTGCTGTCTGTTTTTAGAGATGAATTTTTTCGCTTGGTTTTGAAGCTGTTTATAATGGATGAGGTCTGATGGCTTTTTAGTTTTAAGCCAGACTTTCCATACTTTGTCCCTATTAGTCATGGTTTCTCTAGTGGCTTTTGTTAGTCAGGGGGTATGGTTGTTTTTTATTCTTTTGGATCTGATAGGAGCTAAGCTATTAAAGATTTTTAGCAAGGAATTATTGAAGAAGAGCAGAGCATCATCCAATGGAAGAGTTTTGAGACTATTCCAGTTAAAGCCATTCAGTATGCTATTGAATGTCTGGGGGTTACATTTTGATACGGTGTGGACAAGTTTGATATTGTGGGTTTTTGGGAAGGGTTCAGATTGCACAGGCAGGGAGGTGGTCACTAATGGAGTTGGACATGGTGCCGGAAGTCGTGTACTTGGAAGGGTCTGAGACAAGAATCCAACGTAAGATGGAACCTTTATTGGTTTTATTGTTATACCTAGTAGTGGTAGAGATTAGTTGGGTGAAGTGATACAGATTTATGCTGATGGGTGCTTTTTGGAGGAGGTGGAAGCCCAATCAATAATCATATTGCCCAGGATAATTGTCTCAATTTTTTATAGTATGGTAAATCCAAGAAAGGATATTTTCTAATACTAGTATATTATTTCCAGGGAGAATGTAAAGGACAACAATACAGACTTTTTTGAGCAATTGATTTTCAGAAAGGAGATCAGAATCTCAGCATTTTGGAATTGAGGAATTGTTTCTGTAAAGGGTGAGATGTTAAGGGTATTGGGGTAGATGATAGCAACACCACATCCTTTTTATTATGTCTGTCTGCCCTGATTACACAAAAATTAGGAGGGAGAAACTCAGAATCATGTAGAGTGGGTATTAACTAGGTTTCTCTTGCAGCTAGAATATTGGTTTTGTTTTGGGAGAGTCAAGCATGCAACTCAGAGATTTTATTGCAGATACTTTGAAAATGTATAGTGGTTATGTGTAGAGGTTTTAAACTATTAGGGGAGTTAGGTTGTACAAAGAAGGAAGGGGTGGCTTACCCAGGGTTGGGGTGAATGTCAGCAGAACAGATGAGTGAAGAAAGGGTATGGCAGGGATGAAGTATGAAATGTGAGAGCTTAGAGATTATATGGAGAAGAAAGTGGTGTTGGGTGTATAATATAAGGAGTTGTTGATGGAGAGTATTTGAAATTTGGCACAGTGGAGAGGAGTTGTATAATACAGACTAGGACTGATGTTGGAATATGAATAATGAGTGGAACACGTATGACCAGTTTGAGAATTTGTTGTGGAAGGTAGTGAGTTGAGGTTTAAAGCTGTTGCATGAGTTAGAAGTAGAAAAAATAGGGGAAGAAGGAGTAGGTGTAGTGTTTGTTGAAGGTGAGGAGACATTTTGACAGAGAGATATAAGAGAAAGGAGAGAAGACAGATTGTTGGAGAGGAAGTGAGGTGGAGGGAGTGGTGGATAGTAATTGAATGAGAAATGTGTAGGAGAGTATAAATGTATGAAGGGGTGGGTGGGAATGGGGGTAGGGTAGGGGAGCCAAGTGAGCCCGAGCATAGCAAGGGTGAATGGAGCAGGGTTACACCTGACTGGGGCAGATCAAAAAAGACAATCAGTGGATGCAAAGCTAACTAGGCAAAATATTTTACAGTTAAATTATGAGAGACAGAAGTTAAATCCAAGGAGTGGGAATAGGTACCAAGAGTAGAGAAGTTGGAAAAGGAGAGTATGTAGGAGTGAGGTTAGGTGAGGCAGAGAAGTAAATAGGCAGCTTGAGTGGGGAAGCAAAATCCAGAAAGGTATGGTAGGAGCAGTATAGAAATTGCAGGATACAGCACAGAAAGATAATGGTTTAAGGTAAGTATGAGTAAATGACAGTGAGGACGAACAGTAAAGAAAGATGAGTTGTGGATAAATCTGTTATAATTGAAGATAGGTAGTGCACAGAACTTACTCTGAAAGCAGCAAGCAGGCTTGATAGGCAATATCTCTATAGGATATAGAGCTGCAAAAACAAATGAAACATTTTGGTGGGAGTTATTTGTGGGTCCTGGTGGTGTGCAGTGAGCTGTTTGGGAGTTAAACAGTTCTGGGAGTTAAACAGTTCCTACCAAGCTGTGCAACATACAATAGTTACTATGGCAAGAGGATTGATGGCGTGTTAATCCTGAGGCTCACTGCTGATCTTAGAGTAGGAGTAGTTTATGTAGCAGCTCTCCAGTGTCTAGTAGATTACAGCACAACAGAATGGCGAAGGAGATTATCAGGTTATGTGCTGGGAGCTAGTACCTGCAAAAATGAAGAGGGAGAAGGAAAGGTTAAGTGGAGGGGGGAAGATTAGGCAGGAGGATTTCAGTGTAATGGACAGGATAGACTAGTAGAGGGGTGGAGAGGAGAGTGTGAAGAATAGGGAAGGCAGATTAAATTGGAAGAGGGGTTGTAGTTAGATAAGGAATAGTCCAGTAACAGGCTCAAGTACTATGTGAATGGCTAGGTTTAGAGAACAATTAAAAACAACCTAAAGCAGAGTTACCTAGAATAAGGAGCGTACACAGAACGTTTTTCTTTTTTCTTTTTGTTTTTCACTTGAAGTGCTGAGGAGGTGGGGCACTGGTTCATAGTATCATCCCAGGGTGCTGGTTGAACCAGCTATGCTTCTGTTTGGTTTTGAAGGAGCCCACCATGTAAGGAGGCACTATATACCGCATACAACTACATTTCTTTACAAACTTTTTGAGCGAAATCTGTGAAAAATAGGTCATGCGCTATTTACCATTCTGGAACAAAATTTTAGTTACTGACAAGATGCAAAACAGTATGTAGATATCTATCCTTAAAAGGGAACTACAATCTAAACATGTTTCCATTTGCCAGAGTGCAATTCCTTTCCTACAAATAATCCTTGCGCTACTACTTAAATATCTATATATCTAGCGATACACACACACACACACACACACACACACACACACACACACACACACACACACACACACACACACACATATGTTGTGTGTGTGTGTATATATATATATATATATATATATATATATATATATATATATATATATATACACACACATATACACACACACACACGTATATATATATATATATATATATATATATATATATATATATGGATCTACTTTCAAATTAACAAAATCCCGAAATGCAAAATGTTGACACCAGAATTACGAAAGTGTATTTAGCTGAAAGTTGAAAATATCAACTATTAGAATGCCATAGTCTTGTGCGGTATTCCTTTAAAATTTTGTAGTGTGTAGGTATTGACAGAGGAAAACGTTGGGTAGGTATGAAATATATTTGTGTTTTAAGTGGAGACATAAAAAACATCTTATAGGTAGTGTTGTTTTTTGTGTTTATTAACTGCTGCCTTGGTAAGGAAGTTCATTGTGTATATTTAAGTATGTGATTGTGCTGAACCCAAGATGTGCTGCCAGAATGGTATATTTACTGTTCTCTCTGGTGTAGTGTGATCTTGGAATTGTTATACTAAATTAGCAGGGAGTGTGGGGGTGCAGGGGGGCTTTTCCCCCTACTTAAGCATAGAGAATTAGACATGTGCATGTTTTTATTCTTTGGTGTGTTTTACAGAGGTGCATGGTTGTAAAGTTAGCTTCGCTTTTTGTTTTTCGATATTTTGAATTATGGCATTTTAAAGTTACAGCTTAATGAACTTTTGCAGTTGTGGTCTCGACATTTTGCGTTTTGGGATTTTGTTAATTCAAAATTCAAAAGTAGATCCATATATCTATATCTATATATATATATCCACATGGATATATGTCTATATAATGAAAAATAAACATATTGAATGCACAACTGGTCGATCACCAGCCAATCAAAAAAAAAAAGCAAAACATTTTTTTTTTCAGGCAGGCAAGTCTACCTTGCACTGTGCATACCCAATGCTAATTATATATACTAATTCCAGGATCACACTGCAATGCGGAAAGGTCAAATTCACCAGTATTGTAAGATAAGTTGATTTTTGATCACATATATTTCTTTTTGGTTGAAGAAATATGCTTTCAACTGACTGGACGTAAACCATATGTATCTATTGAGGCCAAATAAAGCATGACTTAGTTGTTTATTCCCTTCTGTAGCATTTATATGTCATTTGTCTTCCTCAATGCATACCATGTCATGTTTGAATGAAATCTCAGGATAATTTCTTTAACAATCTGTCTCTCTAGCTCTTGCATTTATTTTATTTTTATTTATTTTACATTTGTTGACCAGGCTGGTCCAACTGGATATATGTCCATTTTCAGTGGACACCCGGGGAGAAAAGCTCCGCACATCAGAAAAGTATTTACAGAACACAGGTACATTCCCAAGTTTTGGCAAATTATAACAGTTTATTACATTTTAGCTTATGAGTAAGAAAATACATTCTTGGTTACGTAACAGGTGTGGATATACATACAAAAAATATAAGAAATAAGTAAAAATAGTGCACTATTAAACTAAAAGTTACACACACATTATTGTTAGTGAAGAGATGAATTTAGTTAGTGCAAGTAAGAAGATTAATGACTGAAAACAAGGGAGGTAGTTTGTCTGGGTTTGCACAGGGGCATAGCCAGTGTGATTTAAGGTATGGTTTGAGTTTGGTTTTAAATAGTATAATTGAGGGTAAGGAGGTTAGGTCATTAGGGAGGGTGTTCCAGGTTTTACCCACCGTGTTAGAGAACAGAGAGTCTCTGGCCAGATTTTTGTTTTTACCTATCTGTACCAGTAATTTATTTGATGAGCATAAGGTCTTAAGGTTATTGTAGGGGGTGATAAGGTTAGTGAGTATTGGACTATTTGTAGGTTGATATAGAATCTTATGGGCAATAGTTGGTTGGTTCAATAGAATAAGATTTGACAACTCTAACCATCCTAGTTGATTAAGATTGTTGCAATGATGCGTTCTACAGGTAGACCCGGTTGCAAATTTAGCAATATTATTGTAGGAGATAGCCAGTTTGTTCAGATTGCTTTTACATAGTTTAGTGTAGATAGGGGATGCATATAGTTGGGTTGAGATTAAGTGGGTATGGGCAATAGTGGTCCTGGCTAGTGGAGTCAGAAAGGGTTTGATCCTGTATAGGGAACCTAGTTTTTTGTTTACTGTTTTATTGTGTTGTTAATATGGGACTCAAAGGTAAGGTTGTTATTGATTAGTACTCCAAGTAGTTTTGTGGTAGAATTGGGAGATATGATAGTACCATTGCTAGATGTAATGGTGATGGAGTGAATAGTAGCATTTTTGTTTTGTTTGGGTTCAGGATGAGACATCGGTGAAGGAGCCAATTCTCTACTGTGCTAAACACTTCTTGGGTGAGGGAATGAAGTTGTAATGGTGAAGAGGCTGAGCATATTAATGTGGAATCATCTGCGTATTGTAGTTAAGTGGCTTGAGGTAATTGAGAGTGTAGATCATTTGTAAAAATAGAGAAGAGGAGAGGACCCAACATAGAGCCTTGAGGGAAACCAAGGGCAATTGGGAGGTGGGAAGACAGGTTATTCTCCCATAATACAGCCTGTTGCCTGTTATTTAAATAGGATTGGAACCACTGTATAGCAAGTGGATCCAGTGAGAAGTTTCTAAGTATGTTTATGAGTAGCTGGTGATTGACCATGTCGAAGGCTTTCGACAGATCAATGAAGAGGGCTGAGGAGAGAGTGTCATTATTACGATTTTTATTAATGCAGTTGGTGAAGGATAAGAGAGCAGAAGTTGTGCTATGAAATGGTCAGAAGCCATGTTGGCAGGTGACTTGCAGGTTGTTTTCTAGTAGGTGGTTTAATAGTTGCTTATGAATGCACTTCTCCATGATTTTTGCCAGTGGGGATAATATGGCTGTAGGCCTATAGTTAGAAAAATCTTTGGAATTACCACCTTTATGAAGGGGGATGATATGTGAGATGTTCCAGATTGATGGAATAGTTAATTCAGAAATAGTTCTGTTAATGAGGATAGATATGGAGTAGGCTATAGCTTTAGCAGCTTTTTGGAGGTATTCTGTGGGTAGTAGGCCTGCAGAGAGGATGGTGGGTTTAAGTTTCTGAATAAAGGTGCAGACAAGGGATGTAGGAACAGGTTGAAATTGAACTAGAGGGGGGCTGTTAGGGATATCAGTGGAAGAAGATATAGTGTCAGGGATAGCTGATTGGCCAGAGATTGAATGGTGTCTGTGAAGAAAGAGTTAAAAGAATTGACAATTTGGTTAGGGCTGTTGAGATTATAGCCTGAGGGGGTGGGTGTAGTTGAGCAACTTGGGTGTAAAAGTTTATTGATTCCAGACCAGAATTTTTGAGGTTTATTTTGGTGGGTTTGTTGGAGGTGATAGTAATAATTTCTTTTATATGACAGTATGACTTGTTTAGTTTCATTTCTCAGTTGTCTAAACTTTAGGTGATCTGTTGGGCATTTGGTAGTCTGCCAGCTAGCCCAGAGTTTGTTTTTATGGAGGACCTTTTGTTTGGTAGTTTTGGAGAGACATGGGGCTGGTTTAAACCCACTTCTAATTATCCGTGTTGGGGCATGATAGTCAAGAATGGTTAAAAATTTAGAATTAAAGTATTTACCGGCATCTTCTAAAGGTAGGTGTTTCAGGGGTGACCAGTCGCAAGCTTTGAGTTCTTTTTGAAAGCTGTCGGGGTTGAAATTTTTGTTAGACCTTATTTTCTTATAAATGGTTGGGTTTTGGATGTCACTCATACCTAATTAAGAAGGTGAGTGACTGATCACTTATATTTTCAGGGAGGGTGCCTACTTTGTAAGATTGGTGATGACTATTTGTGAGAATCCAATCTAGGGTACTGCCATTGTTGTTATGTTTATTGGTTCTAGTGGGGGATGTAATGGTTTGTGTGAAACCATGTAGGTTGATATGGGTAGAAGGCTGTTCAGATGTACAACACTTCTAGTTTATATAAAAGTCGCCAAGAATTATGGTTTCTTGTGGGTAGGTGGTGGACAGCCAATTTAGGATAGTCTCTAAGGTGTTGATATTGTTGCCTGGGGGAAGGTAGATACAGATTATATAAATAGATTTACATTTGTTGAATTGGATTTTGGAGATAAGAATTTCTGCATTGCTAGTTAGAGGTTTAGAGTCTATGGAGGTCACTTGTAATTCAGATTTATATAAAATAGCTACTCCACCACCTTTTTTAGTATTATGGTCAAGTCTCAGGATACTGTAACCTGGGGGAATAACAGCAGTATCATGTGTAGTTGGCTTGAGCCAAGTTTCAGTGACAGAGGATGTCAAATGAATGTATATCTATGAGGGTGTGTAGGTGGGCAACTTTGTTATTTATACTTCGAATACTGAGATGGGCTATCAGGAGAGAGTTAGGGGGTCTGTTAAGTAGGTGTGAATTAATAGTAGTTGGGGTGTTAGGTTCTGTGGTAGTGGTGGAATTTGGGCCAGGGTTTGGGTGAATGTCAACAACAATTAGGGAGTGGACTTGTACTGCCAGAGTGAGAGTTAAACCTTTACTTATTAGGTTCTGGGGTTTTCTAGCTCTAGGGCTGTAGTATGTGATGTGGGTGAGTCTATGAAATTTGGCTGATAAATACTTTGGTGGATAGGATGTGTGATTATGGCTATGAGGGATGATAAGTGTTGGTGTGGAGGTTTGCTTCATGGGGTTATAAAAGTTTAGGCAGTTAAGGTGTTCATAGAAAGTAAGTAGGTAAGGTACGGCTAAAAAGGGTAGGAGTGCTAGTAGAAGTAAGGGTTTCAAGTTTGTAAGGGTAGTATTGGGTGGCATTATAGAATTATGTGTAGTTTAGTATACAGGGATGAGTAAAGTTAGTCTAGTTAGGTGATGACTAGTGGGAGGTGGGTTGTAGTACTTTAAGGGGTTGGAGGATGTGACTGGTTGAATGGATAGGCGGTGTGTTTTAGTGTGTATAAATGTAGATGCACTGGTGGGGAATTGGGGGCAGGGTAGGGTAGGGGAGCGGAGTGAGCCCGCAGGGTGAACAGAGCGGGTAGAGCCAAAGGAAGGTGTTTTGCAGGACAGGTTAGGTTGGAAACAGTCAGCTATGTAGATAGCAGGGCAAGTGGCCAGAGTGCACAGAGGGAGAGAATAGGCTGAAAGGGCAAGAGGTGGGGAGGCAGATATGGTAGTGGGGGAGAGGGGTAGAAAGTAGAAGTAAAGTGTAAATAACAGTAGATGGTTGATCAGGAACTACTCAGAAAGCAGGGGAATATAAGGAGGAGTCAGTCCGCTATCTAGTGGCCAAGTCTTGTAAGTACAGCAGAGGTCCTATTGGAGCCCAGGGCTGGGAAGCCTATGAAAAGTGGCTTTGTCGTGGCTTAGAGAAAGGACAAAGAAGGCTGGATAAGTGGCTACAGAGAAAGGGAAGGGTGGCTGCTGCACTGCCACAGTTGGAGCAAGTTCTAACCACCTAGCAGGTTGTGCGTCTAGCATCTAAGGTTTACAAAACTCAAAAGTATACAGACATACTTTAGTGTAAAAACCCTTAGACAGCAGTTGTTAATCTTTCAGGGGGTTGATGTATCAGGACCTTGGCAGCGTACACCTGGCTTCTTTACCACGTCCAGTAGGTTGTAAGTTTACCTTCTGTGTAGGGCAGGGAGGTTTAGTGTAAAACCCCTTAGACAACAGTGGTAATTCTTTCAGGGGGTTGGTGTATCAGGATCTTACCTGTCTTATTTTGAGATTTTGCTTCGGGAAAAGTCCACATAAAAAGGACTACACAGTTCTCTGTTTACTCCCACCCAGTAGTTATATAAACTTATTGAATCCCCAAGAACTTATAGCTCCTGTATTATGTGCTGCAAGTTATAGCTGCCCTCATTCTCTCCTGTGAGGCCTTAAACTGAGTAAGCCTTTCAGAATGCACATGTTTAATGTACTGTCTCAGAGTGAAGAAGACTGATACCAGTGAGCAAAAAATACTCAGACGAAGAACTGATTATTGTTCCCCCCAAAAAATATGTTTTCAACACTGATTAACAGCTTTAGGAGAAACTGCTTTAGCAATGGCAAAGAACACAAATGAGAGAATTCCGCTGGAAGGAATGTTTATACATACTGTGTGTGTGTGTGTGTGTGTGTGTGTGTGTGTGTGTGTGTGTGTGTGTGTGTGTGTGTGTGTGTATTTGCTGATTTTCTTGGGGAATGAAAAACAAAATTGTAAAATATAAGAGGTGATAATGTCATCTTTTAAGAACCCATAGTATATTATGAGAAATAGGTAGTCAACCCCCCCCCCCCAAAAAAAAAAAAAGACATGTCACTGTGCCTACCCAAATCAAGACATTTTATGTTAGAACAAAATAAAAACAATAAGAACTACTTTCAGTGTACACAGTGTGTACAGAATGTTAAGGCAGAAAACACACACACATCTATCTATCTACATCTCACTCTCTCTTTATATAGGTATAGATAGATATTTTCTGGCCATAGTGGCCATTTAAAGTAGTTGATGGATACTAATCATGCTGCAAGCCAGGTAAGGACTGATTTTGCTGGTGTACTGAGAAAACTTCATAAAAACAGTTGGGAACAAGACATCATAAAATTAAGAAAATAGTAATGGCCTGTCAAGATAAAGCGTCCTTCCCCAAGTAATGCCCTTTTGAAGTGAAAAAGCAAGGCAACGCCAACAGATCTGAAATAAAATCGCAGTCTTTTCAGATGAATTAAAATTTTAAAAAGGGGCAGATGTTATGTATATATTTTATTTGCTTTTTGGTTGAGTATGCGTATGTAAGCGAATTCAGATAGACCCTTAACGACCACGATCCTGGTGACAAGCTTACAAAAATAACATATTTACAGCAGCTTACCAATAAAAAAGGAGAGATGTGACTGTTGTCAGGAGGAAAAATGGATTTGTTAAAAATAAAACAAACCAATTAGCTTTTGGAGGACTAGCCCTTTTTCAATTATATGATTTCATGCCATTAAAAAGGGGGAAAAGGAAATGTCTGGAGTATTTATACATCATTGAAATTGGTCTAGCATGCTGCAGTCAACTTCCAGAAGAGATGCAACAATCAGCAAGCTTGGAAGTTTCAAGATTAAATTGAAAGTGTACCCATTCACTGAAAGTGAATGAATGGAAGAGTTTTAGAGACAAAATTAGTTCTCTTACATATATATATATATATATATATATATATATATATATATATATATATATATATATTTCTATTGCCAGAACTGTTTTGTAAATAATATAAAGCTAGTAGCTGTTGATGTGAGTAATGTCAAATGGTTGAAATGACAAGTGTTCATATATACAGTAACTGAACAAATGCCATTGAAACTCAACCACTTGAAAAACAAATTGAAACCCTTCAGTATTTTTTTCTTCGCAGGGGGCAAAATCCCTGCTTTTTCCACATTAGAGAGCTACACCTCCCACACCCCCTACTAGTTATATATACCCAATCTCCATTGTACTGTGATCTCACACATGTAAAGAGTGTCAATGTGCACCCACTTCACATTTAAGCTTTTTGCATATCTTTGCCTCCATTTGACCACCTGGATTTTCGACCATGGGAGTAATACCATGTTATGTATGTTGCTTACTACTTTATTATATAGTATACTATTATGTAATTGCTTTATTATATAGAATTATATTACTGTATTATATTGTTTCTGTTACTTATTGAGTAGTCATATAGTTTAGCAAATAAATAAATGAAGCAGTTTATAAACACATATACAATAGCAGACCAAGCAGTGCAGAACATCGGTTTACCTCCGTATAACTGAATACAGAGCGTTCAAACCTATAAATGTTCAATTTTTTTAAGTGAATTTTGGCATATTGAATGGTCAGAATGTCACAAAAACACAGAATGTGACATTTCCGATCGCTCTGCATCCAAAACGAGTGCTAACATGGGTCAAAAAGGGGGTTTGCGATTCGAAACATTTGCATTCGCAAATGTGGATATTTGCCGCATTCCTTTCAGTCATTTGCGTTTGACCATCCACCTGTTGGCCATACCGAGGTAAAACTAGAACATCAATTAAACAATTTCTTTAGTCATGGAAAAGGGGTAACAACAGCTTAACTTCAAGAACTGATTCAAACTTCTGATATGTACAACCAAGTTATAGATAAAAGCATGTATTGTCAGGGCATCTGTAATATATCCAGACAGCAAATAAAATATTTAAAAAAGCATAACACTGTAACTTTTGTATACCATGTTTCATTAAAATGGTTTACTAGACATAAAATCACTGAGCCATAATTTAATTTAATTCATTAATATAACTGAGTAATTGATTTGGACTGCATTTGACCAGAAGGGCCAGCATAAATGCAACATGTATGGACAGTTTAGTGTACACAATTAAACAGCTTGTTTTTGGAATGTGGAAAGGAACTGGGGTACCTGGAGAAAACTCAGACAGACATGGGAAGACTATGCAAAGTTGCACAGACAGTGAGAGGAGGTCAGGATTTAATCCTTGAGCATTATTCTGTCAAGCAGTGATTTTAACCACTGAACCATATAATACTAAGACCAGCTAAAACTGCTGTCTGCTTTCAGATGTTATAACTTTGGTAGCAAAGATGCTTATATGTGTATTTTTAAGCAGTACCTGAAATACCTGAAACTGAAAATCGTTATTGTGTGCAATATCCTTTGCATGCTTGGTCAAGTTCTGTTTATAGACATCATTTTTTCTAATATATGAACTTAAACATTTTTTACTATCTTAGCAACACAAGAGTTTTATACAAGTATATATAGCTAAATAAACTTATCCTGTCATGCTGTAATCTACACAGGAAGTGAGTTAAGGAGAGGTGAATTTAAACCAAGAGATGAAAGGTTAATATTGGTGGCCCAAGATAGTGAGCTATGTACATATTGGTTTACAAAGTCCATTGAACATGTAGGAGAAACAGACAAATGTAGGTTTTGTAAAACAGAATTGGAAACAGTTGCTGGTTGCGACATACTAAAGGCAGAAGGACTGTACACTGAAAGGCATAATAATGTGATGAGACTGTTGCACTGGGGATTGTGCAAACATTATGGTATCGAAGTAGTTGAAAAACACTGGAAATATGAGCCACAAAGCATCATAGAAAATGATGAAGTCCACATCAGATGGGATCATCCGTTACCAACAGTTCAAAAGATAGATGCTAGAAAACCAGATATAGTTGTCTAGGAAAAGAAGACAAAAATATCATTGATCATTGCAATTGCCACATCCACTGACTACAGTGTCCTGCGTACAGAGACACAAAGTCATAAAATATCAGGATTTGCAAGCAGAAACAAGAGCAATGTGGAAGGAAGATACCCAGATAGTTTAGTATTAGGATCAGCGGGTCTTATAAAAAGGAGTCTACAATCCTATATAAATACTCTACCAATACATGTAACTCCATACAAATTGCAGATGGAGTCATTACTGGGCACACTGCGGGTGCTGCAAAGAGCACTTTTTTCCTGACATCAAAGAATGAAACAATACTAATTTCATGAGCTTTAATCATACTTTAACTTAAGAATGGGGGCCATTCCTGTTATGGTATTAGAAACCCAAAATATTTCGAGAAATTAAAAAAGGAGTGAAGTAGTAATTTTTAGATTTTTCAGTATATTGGAACCTTTGATTTTTTAATATATTTGCAAGTCCTGCAACATGTGCATCTGAAGAGCCTTGTCGTGTAGTGGATAGGATTTGGTAATCTCATTACCATGGCTGAGGTTCAATTCCTGATCTGGGATTTTCAATGGATTGTTTGTCTTCCTAATTAATTTTGTGGTTTGTACTTCAGCCTATCACTTGGGAGATGAGGGTTCAATTCCTTGACGGGGAATAGCTGTACCTTTAGCTCTGTTAAAGAGTTGCTCCCTATGGTGCAGTGTTTGATTCCCTGATCTTCCATTTAACTACTGTGTGACCTTGAGCAAGTGTCTTAACCAGACTGTGCTTTGGGACAACTGAGAAGCTGGGCTAGGCTCTTCAGTGGTCTTGTGGACCACATGCCCAGTAATTACCCATGGATGTTGTTTTGGCTGTAAAAAAAGATGTCTTTGGAAGAAAAACGTTTATTAAAGATTTCTTTAACATTTGTACCTCTCCTGTAAATAAATATAGGACAAGTTCTGATAGTATTTGTAACATTTTTAGTCAAGATATACCATGCTCAAGTTGTGCTTACTCTTTCCCTGTGAAGGACTCACAGAGTCTTAACAAAATAAAGATGGAAGGAACCACAGTGCCATTTTTTTTTTGCCATTCTTTGATCAACAGCAGAATCTAAGGTGGCTTGTAACATTTTATCCAAATAGTCCGCTTATGTAAAATGGGCATCTTATCCAACAAAGCCTCATGTCTAGTTGCTGCTTTTGAAGTGGTCCTTATTTATGTGTAGTAACTGAGCTTTTGGATTATTATTTTTAATAATATAGTGGGTGACATCTACATAAATGAAAAATGCTGTTTATAGCAACTGGCTGATGGTATATCCTGCTGTGAACATGGCTGGTCTGTGAGTATTAATAAATAGATATAATAGAGATATTAAAAAAGTTAATAACTGATACTTAGTGAATCTCTTTTCATTTTCAAATGGGTTTACCCAATTAAGAATTCCTTAGCATAGGCCACACCACTGCCCCACACAAACAAACTGCGTCTGTGTAGTAGTTACAAAAAATTATGCCATCTTTTACTATCTGTGTTGTAAAGAACCTCTGCTTTTTCCAGTCCAGAAAAGACAGCACGTTAACATACGCTGAGACCATTGGGCTGCATGTCTTTACATATCGAAAAGGAATATTGTACAGAATGAATTCACATAACATTAAGCTCAGCTGGACAAACCTCTGGACATAACATCTTAGCTCTGTTAATAGTCACTTCATAGCCTTAAGACAATTGTTATGGTCAGTACTTCTACACAGTGAATAAATATCAATCACAATACAATAGTCAGTAGCCTTCAGAAAGAGTTTATGTAAACTCAACAGCTTCTGAGTTTTAGCACTATATCTATGACTTCTCATTACACTAGGTTTCATAATGTGATCAAGGAAGCTAGCAGCAGTTTCTGCGACATATCCATGATCAAATCAGCAGTGGTACAGTGAAGGAAGCACATAAGAATCCTTGTATAAGTTTTGAGATACTGAAAATCACTGGACAAAATGATACTCTCAACAGGTAAGTATCTAAAAACTGACTCAAAGATCAGACTGTCATACAGCAAATAATCCAGCAAGACTTTACACTTATTGAAAATGTAATGTACCTTCCTGACTGTCACCTCCTTACATCTGCAAGCTTTTTCCAATAAATGCAACTTAGTCTCTTGGTAATCGACTTCCTTCTAAAAGCACCAAGGCACTCTCTTTATCAGCTATCGTAAAAATAATGCTTTAATGCATTCCTTAATGCATGTGAGTCTACCTTAGTTATAGTATTATTATAATAATAAAAATAAACACTAATAACCACATATTTTTTTATACAGTTGGGTAAGTACCTCAACACTGGGGTCGGTGGGGGAATGTAAACAGAATACTTAAGTTTAATTTTATTTTGCTTAGATTCTCTGTTAAAAACAATAGCTTCAGATTCAGGCATTGGAGAAATAGATATTTCTATTATCAGACTTCTAGCTATCTTTGGTTTGGGACCTTTTTCATCCTAAGTGACCTACTGATTATAAAGATAACTAACTTAGGACTGGTTAATTTGTAGGCCTGCATGCCCTTCTGGTGTTTAGAAATGTCTAGGTAGATCTTCTGGCACTTACAACTTCCTCGACTGATTCCTTGTAGGATTTCATTATTTCCTAAGCCATTCTAGTTCTTATACTGACTTGGAAGAAATGAAAAATGGCTAACAGCACTGCTTGTCATGTTAAAAATGTTTGACAAATCAGAGCGGCTTGGTTCATTGGCCTCCATTATAGTTTTCAGCTGAGTAAGATCAGAGTTATTTTCTGTCTCTTCGGCCATTGAACACAGCTGAGTCCTGAGTCTTGTCTGCTTCTGTCCCTGAAGTTAAGTCTAATCGCTGCTCTGTCAAATGCATTTACAGAAGAAATAACTTTATCCAAAATATTTTCTGATTTTGACTCAGAGACATGGTTGAAAACAGGGTTATTATTAACAAAACTATCCCTTTATGTTTATCTTTTTTTTCACAATTACAAATATGACCCTTCTTAAAGTCAGTTTTGTTTTACTTGAACTGTTTGTGAGTTAAGTCTTTAATATTCTGTAAAGGAATGTTTTTATATTTAATAAAATGGTGCTGACTATTTCTATTGAATTAGATGATACCTTTCTTACATCTGTCCATACGTCCATATGAGTTTTCAGTTATTTTTTAATTTACCTCAGCAGACTTCAGAAGAAGATACATAAACTGGAGGCTGGTATTCAGATTTAATGATCCCCATTAGTTTAAAGCTTCAGGGTTGTCAGTTCCTAATATAAGTTGTTCAATAACTCTTAAACCCCACAGTACTCTTCTAACAGCTAGGTAAGCAGTGGATGCCTGCTTTAGCCAAGCCTATGTATTCTGCACTTAAAAACTCATCTTTTTCTCCAAGTTTATAAAATTCTTTTTAATGTCACCAGCAGAAGTATTAATATTGAAATTGATAATACGTTTAGAAAATGCAGTGTGTGGCAAAGGGCCTACCAGCAAATCATATGCCACTGTCAGCTCCCTCATTTATGTACAAGCTCAGCTATTTAAATCCATCTCTTCACAATAGGAATTACAAAAAGGTAAAAATCCAACATGAACTGTTTGGGTAAATGATCTTTGGAGCTACCAGGAAGGTTACAAAAGGTGCAGGTACAAGAGATATCATCTTTAGTATTGGTTCATAGGTTGGTACTAGGCCATCAGCCCTAGGGCCTATACAAGCCTAGCCATAACGATTCCCTGGCTATTTCTTCCCACACTATTTACTTCCCTGGACCCCTGTCTAGCAGGGCGACTGACGTGATCCCCGGGGTGAATTTCCTTTCCCCCATCCAATCGTCAAGGTTCCTTTTGAAGAGGGCCAAAGAGGCACTCTGCTTGACATGTATGGGCAATCTATTTCAGAGTCTGGGGAGTCTCTTGGTCAGGAACCTATCCCTCTGACCTTACTCAGCTGCAAACTATAATGGAGGCCAAAGAAATCAACTGAGCTAGAGGAAGACACTCTGTATTCTACTGAATGGTAAGGCTAAAGCAGTTTTTCCAGGACCATTCCAACTTCAAAATCTGTTCCCTGTTTAGAGGTAACCACCCCATGTATTCAGACATAAGATGATGCTTTTCCTTGTGTAGGAGTGCAGGAATTGTTAAACAGATTTTATTTAGTGGTGGGAAAATACAAAGTTAGACCATATTCAAGGTGCAAGGGGCAAGCTCTGCTTTTCCTGAGGCAGTTCTGGCCTCAGGACAGGAAAGTCTGTAAAATTTGAAGCAGGCACTATAGTGTTTAAGGGCATAGTACAGGAGAATACTAAGAAACCTTTGTATTAGGGGTTGTAATAAGACTCCTTAGCTGTATCTTCCTCAAACTAACACTCCAGTTATTTACGCTACTATGATATTTTAGCAATTTTAGTTGTCTTGCATCTTTTTCCAGAGTTACCAAACTTGCATTAATTACTTCCTTTCAGCAGATTCATAATGCTTAGATTACTTGATATTTAAGAAACTTTTTAAATTACTTCTGCTTAAAATCAGAATTATGACTGTTGTAACAACAACAGATTAATTCAGTCTCTAGCGATGAAAAGAGTGATTACTCACAGCTAAGAAGCAGGCCAAGGCTGCATTTGGGTCACAGCGCCTTTGAGTCAGTTTGGAACCTTAAACTCAGCTAATGCCTCCTACAGATGTGGTCACTCTGAAGTTGTACGGGTCAGCAGTTGAGCTGTTTATCAATGACCTTCTGATTTAATTTCAAATAAAAACTTAAGCTGATATTTAAGATGCAGATATAAGGTGAAATCGAATGGATGTGACACACTCAACAGACAAATAAGACCAGCAGTGATATAGAGATAACAGGACAATGGACATGGAAAAGTGAGTAAGTCTAGGGGGCGATGTTGCAAAGATATAAAATATGCACCTGAGCAGGTATGCTGTGGCTTTATTTTCCAGTCCCTGCATATAATGTTTTTCTTAAATGCAGGAGTAAAATAAACCATACATACATAATTAGTGCTGAATATATACATGCAAATCAATCTGAAAGTCTCCTTAGATGTGTAAAGATTATGCAGCAAAAATGCATGTAATATAAGTAAAACAATGGTAGAGCTTTATTTGCATACTTAATTTACATCTTGCAAGGATAATAAATATTAATTTTTGAGGACAGACAGGGAAAAGAAAAGCTGAATCTTATTAATGTTTCCTCAGTAACTTTTAACTGTTGCACTGCTAAGCTAAGCTAAGTGACTTAATTTGAGCTGACAAGCCAGCTGAGTACCTTGTCTATTGTTTGTGAAGGTTGCAGCAATGAGTATCAGCTGCAAGCCCTTAGCTGGATGCATGGGCTGGTGGGTGAAGATGTTAGCTTAAGATGTTGTTGTGTCTTTCGGCTTTTCCCGGTTAGGGGTCGCCACAGCGGAACTCCGGTCCACTAATGACTAGTAGTTGATTTTTACGTACCAAGTTACCAGCCCTGACGCACAACCTTCAACGAAGGTACGTCCATTCACGCATGTCTCTATGCAGAAGACGCTCTAGCTGAGAATTGAACTGGAGAGCGTCTTACTGTGAGGCGACAACGATCGCAGCACCACCACCGCGGATGAAGATGTTAAGATGGATGACTTGAAAAGCCTAGATAATTGCTATAATGTGGAAGGTTACTGATACCTTTTGTGTATCACCCAATCGTTTTTGCCCCCTCCACCATCAATTGTAGCTGCTACATTGCTCTCCCTCAAGCAGTTTTCCACTCCTGTGTGCATACTGCTCTCCTCAGCTGTTATCCATTCCCATGTTCTGTCCCCCAGTAGTTAATAATGAGGATAATGCATAGGGAAGAATGACAAGCAAGAAATGTAGCACTCTAAAGGTATGCACACAGATCAAGATCAATACAAGGTATGCACACAGAGCAAGATCGATACAAGGTATGCACACAGATCAACATCGATACAAGGTATGCACACATATCAAGATCGATACAAGGTATGCACACAGAGCAAGATCGATACAAGGTATGCACACAGATCAAGATTGATACTAGGTACACACAGAGCAAGATCGATAAAGGTATGCACACAGAGCAAGATCGATACAAGGTATGCACACAGAGCAAGATCGATAAAGGTATGCACACAGAGCAAGATTGATACTAGGTACACACAGAGCAAGATCGATACAAGGTATGCACATAGAGCAAGATCGATAAAAGGTATGCACACAGAGCAAGATCGATAAAGGTATGCACACAGAGCAAGATTGATACCAGGTACACACAGAGCAAGATCGATACAAGGTATGCACACAGAGCAAAATCGATACAAGGTATGCACACAGAGCAAGATCGATAAAGGTATGCACACAGAGCAAGATCGATACTAGGTACACACAGAGCAAGATCGATACAAGGTATGCACACAGAGCAAGATCGATACAAGGTATGCACACAGAGCAAGATCGATAAAAGGTATGCACACAGATCAAGATTGATACTAGGTACACACAGAGCAAGATCGATACAAGGTATGCACATAGAGCAAGATCGATACAAGGTACACACAGAGCAAGATCGATACAAGGTATGCACACAGAGCAAGATTGATACTAGGTACACAGAGCAAGATCAATACAAGGTATGCACACAGATCAAGATTGATACTAGGTACACACAGAGCAAGATCAATACAAGGTATGCACACAGAGCAAGATCGATAAAAGGTATGCACACAGATCAAGATTGATACTAGGTACACACAGAGCAAGATCGATACAAGGTATGCACACAGAGCAAGATCGATACAGGGTACACACAGAGCAAGATCGACACAAGGTATGCACACAGAGCAAGATTGATACTAGGTACACACAGAGCAAGATCAATACAAGGTATGCACACAGAGCAAGATCGATAAAAGGTATGCACACAGATCAAGACTGATACTAGGTACACACAGAGCAAGATCGATAAAAGGTATGCACACAGAGCAAGATCGATACAAGGTATGCACACAGAGCAAGATCGATACAAGGTATGCACACAGAGCAAGATCGATAAAAGGTATGCACACAGATCAAGATTGATACTAGGTACACACAGAGCAAGATCGATACAAGGTATGCACATAGAGCAAGATCGATACAAGGTACACACAGAGCAAGATCGATACAAGGTATGCACACAGAGCAAGATTGATACTAGGTACACACAGAGCAAGATCGATACAAGGTATGCACACAGATCAAGATTTATACTAGGTACACACAGAGCAAGATCAATACAAGGTATGCACACAGAGCAAGATCGATAAAAGGTATACACACAGATCAAGATTGATACTAGGTACACACAGAGCAAGATCAATACAAGGTATGCACACAGAGCAAGATCGATAAAAGGTATGCACACAGATCAAGATTGATACTAGGTACACACAGAGCAAGATCGATAAAAGGTATGCACACAGATCAAGATTGATACAAGGTACTCACAGAGCAAGATCGATACAAGGTATGCACACAGAGCAAGATCGATACAAGGTATGCACACAGAGCAAGATCGATAAAGGTATGCACACAGAGCAAGATTGATACTAGGTACACACAGAGCAAGATCGATACAAGGTATGCACACAGAGCAAGATCGATAAAAGGTATGCACACAGATCAAGATTGATACTAGGTACACACAGAGCAAGATCGATACAAGGTATGCACACAGAGCAAGATCAGTACAAGGTATACACACAGAGCAAGATCGATAAAAGGTATGCACACAGATCAAGATTGATACTAGGTACACACAGAGCAAGATCGATACAAGGTATGCACACAGATCAAGATTGATACTAGGTACACACAGAGCAAGATCAGTACAAGGTATGCACACAGATCAAGATTGATACTAGGTACACACAGAGCAAGATCGATACAAGGTATGCACACAGAGCAAGATCGATAAAAGGTATGCACACAGATCAAGATTGATACTAGGTACACACAGAGCAAGATCGATACAAGGTATGCACACAGAGCAAGATCGATAAAAGGTATGCACACAGATCAAGATTGATACTAGGTACACACAGAGCAAGATCGATACAAGGTATGCACACAGAGCAAGATCGATAAAAGGTATGCACACAGATCAAGATTGATACTAGGTACACACAGAGCATGATCGATACAAGGTATGCACACAGAGCAAGATCGATACAAGGTATGCACACAGAGCAAGATCAATAGAAGGTATGCACACAGAGCAAGATCAATAGAAGGTATGCACACAGATCAGGATTGATACTAGGTACACACAGAGCAAGATCGATAGAAGGCATGCACACAGAGCAAGATCAGTACAAGGTATGCACACAGAGCAAGATCGATAGAGGGTATGCACACAGAGCAAGATCAGTACAAGGTATGCACACAGAGCAAGATCGATACAAGGTATGCACACAGAGCAAGATAGATAGAAGGTGTGCACACAGAGCAAGATCAGTACAAGGTATGCTCACAGAGCAAGATCGATACAAGGTATGCACACAGAGCAAGATCGATACAAGTTATGCACACAGATCAAGATCAGTGCAAGGTATGGACACAGAGCAAGATCAGCACAAGGTATGCGCACAGAGCAAGATCGATACAAGGTATGCACAAAGAGCAAGATCAGTACAAGGTATGACCGCAGAGCAAGATTGATATAAGGCATGCACAAACAACAAGATCAATATAAGGTATGCACACAGAGCAAGATCAGTACAAGGTATGCACAAACAATAAGATCGATATAAGGTATGCACAAAGAGCAAGATCAGTACATGGTATGCACACATAGCAAGATCAGTACAAGGTATGCACAAACAAGAAGATTGATATAAGGTATGCACACAGAGCAAGATCACTACACCTCTCCATTTCCTCATGTTTTAGTGTTTTATTTTCCCCTCAAATATGCTGTGTCAAATTTTCATCAGACAAGCATGCAGCTACAATGAAAAAACTGTCTCTCCCATCAGGCATTAGGAATGAGAAAATCATTTTGCTCTAACTGGGAATTAATTTTATCTAGGTATTGCTGCTTGCCCTACTTTTGAGAAAGACAGTTGCCAGGAAGAAAATAAGTAGTTGAAAAGGCGTTAAATTGCAGTCACTCTTCTTTTGAAGGTGTTTCTGAAAGGTGGTTAATGGAGCTGTATTATTTATGGTTTGTTATTCACACATGAATAACAGAGTTTCTGGGGTGTATTTGTTGCTGATAACTGACCCTGGTGAATCTATTTTATACTAACAATGTAGTCTGGGAAAGCTCTCTACCTCAAAGGGATTTGTTATACAGGCTGTAGCTTTCCACATAAAAGCATGTTTTGTGCTGTATCTGTCACTGATGGTGAAAAATACTACAGTCAGTATCTCCAATGTAAGTTCCACACCAATGCATTCATCATTGTGACTGGAATGGACTGTATTATAACATGAACTCATTGCATAAACCCTAAACATATGAATATGCCTGCTGAAACATGTGAATAAAAATGATTGCTCATCTGTAGCACTAATACTCTCATAACAGTGTTGGTGTTGTCTCATTCTTGTGATGTAGTATACCATGGAACTACGACAAAATGTGTGTGTGTGTGTGTGTGTTCATGTGCGCACATACATGTGTGTGTATGTGTGTGTGTGTGTTTGTGCATGTGTGGGTGTGCATGTGTCTGTGTGATTACATTATAATTGTTCAAAGTGTAAAAACAGAAAACTACATGCTTGATGAAAACATTTCAAATAATCACACTGTCAAAAACAATTTCATTCTGCAATCGGTAAAGCAGAACTCAACCACAATTCGGATCTAATTTATGTGAATATCAATAGTCTTACAAAAAAGGGTTTCCTTAAGGTAAGGTGCAGGGACAGGTACTTGTTTTAGTGTATACAAGCAGTTATATGGCAAAACACTATTTGTACAACTTATATAAAGGCACAAATGACAGAGGTGTCCGTATATAGTCATATACTGTCAATTGCACATCTGATTACTGATAAGTTACAGCAGAAACAATGTGCTTTGTTTATTAAGCTACCGTTATACCAGTGATGCTGTATGGACCACTAGTTATGTGTGACTTCAGGAAGAATGCTTTTGGCAAACATGCAAAGCATAACAAAAGAACCGTCAAATTTTTAGAAGGTATGCCAGCAGTCACTTTCTACTTTGCTGTACTAATCTAACGATGGAATGAACCTTAGAAGCAGAATAATATAACTACTACCAACTCCATTTTTATACACATTATTGTTTAAAAATTCATACTGACCTGTAAACATAGTACATTACCATCAGACTACTGCATGTTTGAGGTATACATCACAACATCAGTAAAGTCAGAGCCCCAGGAAGGACAAGCTAGAGGGTAAGCTGCCCTGGGGGTACCAACTTGAAGGGTTCTGAGCAGTTTGACAGATTATAAGCTGTCATCGAGAAACCAGAATCTAATGACAGCTTGTAAACTAGAAAATTATTTTTTTCTTACAAAAGAAGCAATAATTGCTAGGTTGCTACAAAATAACTTGTTGCCTTTAAAAACACAGTGCGATGGTTTACAAGCTGTCATTAAGAGAACACAATCATTTATATATAGCGGGGGCACCAAATAAGTATGTTGCGTGGGATGCCAAGCTCTTTATCTATAGCTCTGAATTAACTATACCTAAAGCAGCAGTTGAAAAGCGTGAAAGATCACTGGGTCATGGTTGTTTCTTCTTGGCTGGAAAAGTCTCCCACTTAGAAGATGTACAGCAATTTATTGTGAGTTTAAGAAAGTCACACAGCACTCTAAAAGTTGGTGTTTTATAACAGCACTATTATATCTACAAGAGGGTAGTGAGACCAGCTATGTTATATGGGTTGGAGACAGTGGCATTGACAAAAAGGCAGGAGTCAGAGCTTGACGTGGCACAGTTGAAATGTTAAGATTTGAACTGGGTGTGACGAGGATGGACAGGATTAGGAATAAATATATTAGAGGGTCAGACCAGGTTGGAAGGTTTGGAGACAAAGCCAGAGAGGCAATATTACGTTGGTTTGGACATGTGCTGAGGAGGGATGCTGGGTATATTGGGTAAAAGATGCTGAGGATGAAGCTGCCAGGGAACAGAAAAGGAGGAAGGCCTAAGATAAGGTTTATGGATGTGGCGAGAGAGGACATGCAGGTGGTTGGTGTGACAAAGCAATATGCAGAGGACAGGAAGAAATGGAAACAGATGATCTGCTGTGGCGACCCCTAACAGGAACAGCTGAAAGAACAAGAAGAAGATGAAGAAGAAGATGAATACTATTTATATATACTTTATAAATAAATAAAAGTATCACTTTGACTAATTAGTGTCTATTCCATGCAGCAGTGGTTAATGAAGACTAAAAGGTACGCATATATCTGCCTGCACAACAGTCTCATGACTTTGAAATGACTATTCTTCATATCAGCATATAGTGCAGGCATTTAGTACCATTGTTCACTCTGAAATCAGGAAAAAAATAAAATTACAGTGTTTCTTAATGAGAGACTGAATCTTAACAGTGCTTGGGGTGCTAAATAAAACCTTGTTAAGGATACCCTAAGCACTGTTAAAATTAAGACTCAAGCTTGGGATTAACAGTGGACAGCATTGGCCATCAAACAAGACTGACAGAAGGTAAAACAGCTTTTAATTTTACTCTGACACATTTAAAATCCAAAAAGGTGGTGAAACAAAGTGTCTATAACTTTTAGAAAGTGTTTTACCTCCTGCTGGAGGAGTGCTTTATTTCTGGCTTTGTACCTCTCGACTGTGACTGATTTTAAGGAACCCCCTGATTTTTCTCATGCCTTTGCTTTCATTTTTAGTCAGTAATGCCAGACATTAGTTACATACTTCTTATTGTACAGAAAATGCATGGTGATGCATAAGCTGTTGTTCTGTTTACCTTTTTATGTGAATTACACAATATTTAAAGATTGCTCCTGCTTTTGATCCTCCCATTATTTTCGGGTGTATGTTAAACAGAACAGTTGAGAGGTGTGCTGCTGTCTGACGGCGCGCGAGGCGTGCTGCTGCCTGACGGCGCGCGAGGCGTGCTGCTGCCTGACGGCGAGCGAGGCGTGCTGCTGCCTGACGGCGCTCACCAAGTGCTTTACCTGCTTGCAGTGATGGTAAAACACAGAGCTCCTACACGTCCCTTTTCCTTTTCGTTTTTGCTCTGTATTGTGCAGTATATGGAACAGATAAAGCTCCAAGCATTTCAAACCATTAGGATTGGGTTTCTGAGCATGACTCCTTATGGATTCTCAACATGGATGCCAAATTCACCTCTGTAGCTTTACTCTCGAGGTAAAATTTGCACCGATGGCTTGAACAGGAGTTTGTACAGTGAGACAGATAAAAGACTTGCAGCTCCATCTCAGGCACTAACAAAGCCCCTGCTCAGCTCTGGAGATGTTCTGGTCTCGTATCACATCTCTACTTCACATCTATCTTTCTATGTATCTGTCTGCATATTTGTATAAGTATGTATGAATTTTTGTGCATGTGTGTGTGTGTGTGTGTGTGTGTGTGTGTGTACACACACACACACACACACACACACATGCACACACGTATATATAGCAGTAATCCGTGACTGTGCAGAGGTAAATCCTGATATACCCTCAAACAGGAGTAGATTATTGCTTTTATACAGTAATATTACTTAAGAAAGAAATTACTTACTTTTCTTAAATAATGTGATTGTATAAGGGGACTTCTGTTTTCGTCCGTGTTGCCTTTGGCATTCTGACGTACTGTGCATGAGTGTGGGACGTACATTCCCATGCTTGCACAGTATATCAGTGCTGCATAAGTGACAGAGAAAACAGTATCTGTAAATTTTTTTTTTACCTTTTAAAAAATGAACACTTAAAGGGAGAGGGCAAACATATGAGGAAAATCAGATGTGTTTCTGTTTTAGTTTTGCAGAACATATCAGATTTTTCTCATATTTTAGTCTTCTGTCCTCCAGTATATGCCAATAGAAACGTCTGGCCACTCAGCTTCAGTGGATGGACTTTTTTCTTTCGGTATATGCTCAATTTTTAATGGGCAAGCTGGTTGGGTATTCCAATCAGCACGCTTGTTTTTGAACAGTAATGAGCTGTTATTGTTTAAAAAAAAACAGAAACATATATATATATATATATATATATATATATTTACACACACATTAAATTTTTGTGTGTGTACACATATATATGTGATTTTATGTCAGGTGATCGAGTTTTTGGCAATTTGAACTTCATATGGTCGAGACCATATATTCAATATTCCAAAAACTTGAAGCATTTGTAGGGAGATTGGGGTTCTGTGATGAGTGGGGAATTTACCCTTTTTCCTCACTGTAGTGTGATCTCAGAGTTTGTATGTATAATTTGCAGGGGGTCTGGAGGTGCATTCCCCCTCTCTTACATGGGGGATGCAGGGGGGCTTGCCTACTGCAAAAATTTTCATATGGTCTTGACAATAAAAAGTTAGAGTTTTCTTAAACTTGATCATCTGATATAAACCCGTGTGTGTGTGTGTGTGTGTGTGTGTGTGTGTGTGTGTGTGTGTGTGTACATACACAGGCACAGACACAAAAACTCATCTCAAGACCCGCTTTTGGGTCTTAATATTGACACATCTTCACAAACTGAGCTAGTGTATTCTTCTTTGACCTGAACACTTGCAATCTATCCAATCAGAAGCCTAGTCTCAGAAGACTTAGGAATCAGAGATCTGTTTACTGCCCTCAGCAACCACTTTGACTCACCCCATTTCTTTATTCTGGCCACTCAGAGTTGTGCTTTCCAATCCCAGCTGTTTTTTTCCACCATATGGTACTCTGCTTTACATACTGTATTACTTTCCAGCCTTACTGTCATTATATACCCTGTACACTGTCACCCATATACATTTTCTGACCACATTGGGCCATGTTTCATTGAGTCCAACCATATCACCTTCCTTTCAGGAACACTGCTTGCAGTGTATTCATATGAAAGCAATAAGCAATGTTCCCCCTCCATGGATACTGTTGAGTTTGTCTGCAGATGGATATACTATGTATGTGAGCTTGAAATATGAGTAAGTGGCATTGTTCACAGATAAATGTAATATTCACAGATGTGGGATATGTATTGAACATCTAAAATGGGATCTTTAAATAGTTATAATAATTCCTTTGTAGTAACCAGCTTATTTTTTGTGGAATGTAGCATACTTGGAATTCAATAGGCCAGATTCAATAAAGCCTACACTAAGTGTACACGATATGTATTCACGAACATCTCTCTAGTCACTCAGAACGATTACACTAAGTGTACATGTAGTCTACAGTTTGTGGTAACCTTTATAAATCCCTGTCAATATTTAAAGCTGCAAGAAAATCAGTAGGAAACTAAAATTAGGAGAAGAAGGTTTGAGTTCTGCCTGTGTTGTCTGTTCACTCAGAACGGTGTACACTCAATGCACGCTTAGCGTAGGTGTTATTGAATCCCTGGGAATGTTTTTCTGTACTGCACATCCAGATAAATGTTACACTACTACTGTGTGAAACTCAGGTACATCATACTGCACGTATGCTGGGGATTTCTGATATCCTTTCTTTCTTTTTGTGGAGGAATTCTTTATTTTCCATTTTCTTGTTTACACTTGCATTGGTGAGTTACACTGTACTTCAGGTGGGTGATTTATTTTTATTGTTTTAACACTTTGAGGTAGTTTGCCTGCTTTATTTATACTTGTATAGTAATTGTTCAAAGTGTTAAGGAAGTTTTACCTTCAGCTATTGTTGCATTTTGTCAGTAGCTGATTGGCTGTTTCCTTGCAGGAAATGAGTGCCGCTATGCAATCAATATTCCTATGACTCCAGATGTTGACCAACAACACTATGCATCGCCCCTCCAATCACACCACTCATCCATCGTTGTGGACTTAACATGCTGTTAACATTTCTCTGGGGCATTTGGTAATATGCTGCCAAGATGTATCCTAGGATAGTCACCTTGCTTTCACATCCAGGTGTGCAACATACATGTCTTACATCCTACTAGGTGTCCTCTGCATGTCTTTTCACATCCAAATTCCTTTTTTTTCTGATCCATTCCTCAACCATATAAATATTCCAGCATATCCTTGTTTTGATCATCTCTGAGTTATTTATACACAAAATGTAAGGTATAAAAACTTCATGGGAATGTATGGCTGTGTTCTTAATATCCTCACAGATCAATAATCTAGTGAGCACCTATGAAACATGAACTGGACTCCCAAATTCTTTTCTTGCACACTTTTTTTTCAGTTTACATTTTCTGTTTCACTCCTATCTCTTTCCTTTGCTCATTGTCCAGCCCTGTTTTTCCCATAATCCCATAGCATTCACCACCAGCTTCATTGCCTGAACTCCCACAATTTTTATAGTGTTCTTGTCTACATCTCTATTGTTTCCATCCTGCTTCACTTCTAGCCCCTCACATTGTTATAACTTCTCAATACTTTGTCACATTCACTAGATAGTGATGTTTCACCCCTGCCTTATGAAATCCTCTGCATCTATTTCTGAGAGCTGACAGAGAATTTGGTTTCAGGAGTTTTTTTTTAAACATACTGTTATCTGAATTTTCTGTATCTTCATTCTTGCTCCTATCTCTTAGTAATTGTAGTTCCCCCCTTACTATTTTGATCACTTTTACATCTGCTCTTTTCTGTTTAACTTTGTTATGACACACACCTCATCTGTTGCATCTGTACATTCCTTAACTCCCTTGTAGTATGCTCTGCCTGTGCAAGCAATGTTTGGAACTCTTGGGGACACATGGATTTAATTAATGAGGGTTTGGTAAGACCATGATTCAACAAATGTACTTAACTAAATCCCTATTTTGTCACATATTACAACTTGATTTTTTCAAGACTGTGGAACTTTAGGATAACAATAATTTCCTACTACCTCCAGGTTGTGCATTCTTAATTAGTACCCTGAGAGAAGCAGGGCATGTGGGGTACAGTCATGCTCCCCATATGGCTGGAAAATGCTTTTGTTTGCATTAATGTTTAATTTTAATGTTTAAGTTGTGGTCTGAGAAGAGACTTCAAAGTCCAAGTATATTGGGTCTTAATAGAATGTTTTTGCTTATATCGTACATTAAGATGGCACTTGATGGTGGTGACTTTACTTTCCACTATCTGGTAGCAGAATCAGACTCATTAATTTAGTTACTATGAATCTCAAATCCTGTACCTCTAATTTTGTTGTCAACATTTAACCATCCCCACTTCCTCAGGCTACAAACCTTTCCTTTCTCCAGACCAGGCCCTTAACCCTTTCCATATTTAACTCTACATTCCTCTTTGCCCCACAGTTCTGTCTGTCACACTGCTCTCTGACAATCTTGACATATTCTTTACTATACCCTTTCTTCTAGGCTATGGCTTCTGGAGTCTGCCATCAGTCCCTGATGTGCTTCTTCTAGTTATGTCTTCATTTTTTATCACAATGCAACAATACCACTGGCCTAATTTGTAAAGGTATAATCATAGTAAACAGACTAAGGTGTAATCAGAGTAAATGGACTAAGGTGTAATCAGAGTAAATGGACTAAGGTATAATTACAACAAACAGGCTAAGATGTAATGACAGTAAATGAGACATAGTATCAAGATGGCATTCATGACCCCTCAATGTGACAATTCAGAGTCACAATAACAAGAGGAACTTGGATGGCACAAATCAGATACCTGATGTGACACTGCTAATGGAGTCATTAGCTTTAACGTTTGATATCTTGTCACCCCCCCCAAAAAAAAAAAATATGAGCAAATTATATCACACAAGAAATAGTGCCAGAAAGTAGGTATGTTAAGTGCAGAGAGGTAGGCAGAATGTATTAATCCATCCATTCCTCCATTTGGAACATTAGAGCTGGTAAGTTCCTTAATACTGTGATCTGTCCTGATAATTGGCCTTTTATTTACTACTGTCTTGTTAATTAAAATAGTTGTTAAACTAATTTTAATGAGAGTGATTTAGCCTCCAGTAAGATACACTATAAATAAAAGGCATCAGCATGCTTTGCTGTGTTACCAGCTGATAGCATTCTGCTCAAGTCTGTTAGTCAGGCTATAAACAAACGCAGCCAATCATGCATGTGAAACACAGCTGTTATCTTTATATAGTAAACAAAGTCCATCTCTGGTACTGTTCACTTCATTTTCATTCAGTGGCATTATATCAGATACACTTGATCTGAAATGCACCAGACTAAGTGATTTGTCCTTTTGTGCTCCTATACAGGGAAGGAAAACCATGTACATCCTCACATTATTATAACTAATTCCAAGGTCACCACGCATGAGGGGGGTGTTAAAGAGGAATTCCCTGATGCAGCAGTTTTGGAAGACCAAGATTGTTGAAATTGATTGTCATCTTGATAAATGATATATCTGCCACAAAGCTATCACCTAAAACAAAGCAAATTTTTATTAAAAACAGAGCAGTTAAATTAAACACTATAATGAACCAAGCAATGAGCCAATTAGAAACCAGTAAAATCAGTTTACACTGGTATATTTTGAAGTACCATAAAGAAAAGAGAACTGACCAGACTAAAAAGCAGACATGCAACGCTGAAGGACACCCCTCAGCTTTTAATTCAGTTAAGCTTAATTGTTCTGTTTTTATTGTAAAAATAGAAGTCAGACAAGGACAAATGGCTACTGCCATATACAAATAAATAAATAAATAAATAACACAATAACAATTGACCTAAATATTGTGCAAGTAATCAATGTTTGACTGTGGGTTTTGATTGTTTGCCAAGTTGCACTTAAAACTAATTGGTTTCTTATTTATATTAGACACTTTGTGTAAAAATGTGTCTCCTGCACTATAAGATGAACCATTAATGGAAAGGACTGGTGGTTGTCAACCAAAGAATAAACAAGCATATCACTGGTTTGTAGCAAAGTTTATGACCTTTAAAATGCAGTTGTCTGTACTTTCACCCATGTGCATATTACTTCTTTCCATAAAAATGGTACAAGAGGTTACCAGGTTTTCAGGAATCTGTTATAATAGTTAAGTAAAACATAATATACTTTAAACTCAGTGATGTTTGAAGGAGTGGCCTTTCAGTAATGTCCCTTACTTTAATCTCTCAGGAGATAGATCATGTGCTTCTACTACATGTCCAAATATTGCCAGGGATTCACAAAAATATCACCACCAGCACTTTCTGGGCAAAGCAGCAGTGCCCAGTTGTGCAGTGGGGATAGTCTGTGGTTTACAGACATGATAAGGCTATGATGAGGAACATCTCATTAGCGACATGTTATCATGTCTCTGAATCACAGACTAGTGTAGTTAGACCCACACACACGTGTTCACTCTACTAGCCCAAACAATGCTGCACAAGTACCTGCAAACAAGCACGTACAAGCATGCACATGTATACACACACATATCCATCCTGACTGTAGAAATCATGCCCCTACATGTGTGAACATGGGCACACAACCTGACTGCAGTAATAATGCCCTAACATATGCGCATGCTCATGAGCACACACACACACACACACACACACACACACACACACACACACACACACACACACACACACACACACACACACACACTTGCATGTGGCTTTGCAGTACTTACATTCCATGGTGCTAGCCATCCTAATCTTTCTATTGAAGTGAACGGGTGCATCCCATCAGAAGACAGCATGCACTTTTTCCTCTTCTCTATCCAAATATCATGGTGGAGCTATTCTTTGAATTACTTTATCAAGTTATCAAGATCACATGGCTAACTAGCATTAACTGCACTCCCAGACTACTGCATTTACATGCAGATTCAACAGCAAGCCTGCTGAGTACAACAAGCTGGGTGACCTAATATTTTTGCAGCGGTACAGCAGTCTGTGAATCACTCGAGACTGCACAGTGTGCTAGGTATTTTTGAATTCCAGGGACTATATTTCTATTAAAAATGTTTTCTTACAAAGCAGCTATGCTTCTCTAGTCTTCTAATAATTTTATGTAAGTTCTGCATATGCTCACCTGGTGTAGCCCGAGAATTTAAGATATCATGCAGGCAAAATTCATCTCATGGCTTTCGTTGTAAAAAAACATCATCTAGTTGTCTACAGTAAAGCACATGCAAATGACACTCATCGGGAAGCAGCCATTTATAACGATTCCTTTATGAGTATTTAGAAGCAATTATTTGTTAGACATGATCATCCAAATTACTTGTTGATAAGCTCAACTCATATCTAATTTTAAAACCTTCTTGCCCCTGCTGGCAATGTAAAGCGATCTTTTTCTAGAGGTATGGAGTACTTATCTAGAGTTACCTACTTGGTTAACAGTTAATTTATAATTACTGTGTACTGAGGAGAAGCCATGCTGAATAGTTTAATAGGGCTATGTCTTTTTTTTTTAATTATATTTTTATGCCGTCTTCTACCCTTAACACACACTGCAAGTGGAATTTTATTTCAGTGGTGTATGTCCTCTTCTGTCTTAATACACACACTGCAAGTGGAATTGACCTGGATCTGGAAAACCTAGGTTTGGGTTTGTAGTCTTTTTTGGAACATGACTAGTAGTTAGCAATTCAAATCACTATTTAGAGGCAACTCCATAGCTAATACAATAAGTACTTCTAATGCTTGTTTTTCAGAAATCAAGGACTTTATTTCTCCCCAGTTTAAATTGATTTTGTCCAGCCAGCTTCTTCATAGCAAACTTGATCAAGTACCTTAAATTTCTTCTCTTCTTGTTCCTTAAAGATAACTTTTAAATTTGCAACTCATAGTAATTTGTGAAATGGGCATATATTTATGCAGAACAAATTTTAAGGAAATTTAAATATTAAATTAATTTCTGACTGTTTGATTATGTTCATAGTTTGTTCCATGTGCAATCCTGTCTCTCGACTTGCCTTACTGAATGATGTCTTCTGTGAATGATTCTAACTCAGAATGAACAGATGAGCTGGCTGCAAAATGAATGAGTTAGTGGTCAGTAGGCAATGGTGGAAAAAAAAGCTATAGGAAAAGAAATTAGGATTAGGCTATTTTGCTCAACTCATCCACATTTATCAATACAAATTCAGAAAGCTTCACACTGCATGACATTCAAGCCTAAATTTTTATACTGTCTCACTAGGTTCATGGTTAAAATGATTTGTACTTAAGCTTTCCGATTCTTCTCATGTATTCTGCTAAACTAACTAGGACTCAAAAAATGTCTCATAAGCCTGTATGATATGACTCCAGATGTAGTGCTTAGAATGGATCTATTTCTCTCTTCATTCTCAGCCTCACGGGCAAGAATATTATGCCATGATTTCCAAAATAACCCTTTCTTGGCAGAATTTGCCCATGAAATTAAATGTACACTACCTGTCATTCTGTTTTTTTTTTTTAATTTCCACCTGCACCAAAATTATTGCAGTTACTTGAAATAAATGAAAACTTCATTGCCGAAAGAGTACATTATACCGTGGGAAAAAAGATCAAAGACCTGTAATCCTTCAGCAACTTGCATGTGTTTGAGACTGAAAGGAAGTAGCTACACAAGCAATTTCTGCAACATGAACAGGTTCTACTTAAACTGAACAGTTAAAAAAAAACTAGATTACTAACTGACATTACTTTGCAAAACATACACACAATTTAGTGGCAGCTTGTCAGTACACCAAGTAAAAATGTAACAGGGTAGATGTGCAGCAGTGCTGTATGATATGTAGATTTTATAATGTGGGTTAAGCTTGGTTTAGGACAAGGCTGTCTACTGTTGTGTTACCACAGAGGTTGCTCCTGCTGTTGTTTACTATGGAGATACTGCCATTTTTTAAAGATGACACAAGTTACAGTACCTATGTTTTCCACCTGAATAAAGTGGTGTAGTTGGTGCATTAAACATCTGGTTCTCAGACATTTCTGAGTGGTTATTGGCTAGCAGCCTGAAACTAAATCTGGACAAGGAGTGGTGGTGGCATAACCCAACCTTCTAAGTTAGTTGACCACTCTAGTTTCCAACTGGATCACTTTTGTGATGAGCTTTGTGAGTGCATTAGTGGTGTATAACAAGCTGTGAGCTTGGAGGTCTTGTTCTTACTCTACAGTATATTTGCTTGGTGGCCAAAGGCCTCAGAGTACATCTGATGTTCTCTTCTTCCAAGCCTACTGTCTTCTCACCTCTTCTTTGTCCCATACCTTCTTGAATGCTTCTGTGGATTCTCTTTCTGTCACTTATTTTGGTATTTCACTCCAATGTTCCACAACCACTTTGATGAGGAAGTACCTTTGGAGACCCATTAGAAGAGCTAAACCTTGCAGTCTGCTGCCAATTCCTGTTCATGATGAGGCACTGCAGTCCTCTAACTTAATATTGTGCATTTATATCATGTTTTCTCTGACCCTTCTGGTCCCTAGTCAGAAGCAGCATTAGCCATGGTAATCTCTGGATATAACCTTTTCCTTCCATCTTACACACTTTTCTTGTGGCTTTACTCTGAACTGTTTCCACTAACCAGCTACCAATTTTTGTTTGGTCTTCAGAGTTGCATATAGTACTGATGATATGGTCCTAATCAGGGCTCTGTTGAATGGAAACGTAATATATTTGCTCTTGGAGTCTATCCCCTGAGTGTACACCTCAGCATTCTGTTTGCTGCAGCCACAGTACACTTATGTGTTCCACAATATGTGCCCTATAGAATGAGCATATACAATGACCACCTTGCAAATTATATTACCATTAAGTGACCACATACATCAAAAGCTCCCTATGGCCAAATAGAAAGCCAGAAGAAGTAAACTCATAAAACATCTGCAGATGCATTTTGCAATGAAAGATGGCTCCCCTGCACTGCATCTCCTTACACCCCCTGCTACTTATACCTACCGATTTTGAGACTGCACAAACATGAAGAAAAAGTAGCAGCTGGAACTGTTTCTTCTTGTCTGTGCTTATTCAGCAAGTAAAACATAACAGGATGCATCATTTGAGGACTTACCAAGTGGTTTCTTCAGCAAGTGGAAGCTGCGTCTGTGAGGTTTCCTTGACTGATCCTATAATGTTTTATATAAAACAGTGTAAGAAACTTCTCTGTGTGGAAGATTTTCAGTCCATATATTTCTAGTTAATCACTGTATATTAATCAGATCAGACAATAGTAGTAGAAGTAGTGAACGTAAACTTGTCAAGTCAAAAAGTAATAATAGAAAATATATAATTCTACAGCATTTCTAACTATTCGAAAGTAATCCAAGCAAGGCAGGCAGTCTGTTTCCAGTCGAAAATCCTTTATTAAGTACACAGACAAGCGATCCAAGTCAAACAAAAATAGAGTAATAATTTCCTCACAAGCTTTCTAAATATATATATACTTTTTATCAGGCATGGGAGTGGTTTATTGTGCTGTAAAACAAAGTGTTATTGGTACACATGTTAAGTTCACATCCCTTCCCCCATCAGTGTGACATTCGAGCTGGTCCTGACCTACCTAGTAGCTGTCATAATAATATATAGCCCTAATGTACTTTAATGGTACATCTTATTTAACCAAATTATTAAGTAGATTATTAAGTCTGTGATTTTATACAAGGCAATATACTACATGGCTGGAAATATATCAACATTAGTTCATTTTGCGATCAAAAATTATATATAAATATATACATATGCATTTTGCATGTAAAAATCAGTTTCTATTTTCATGACCTATTGTTAACAAAGATCGCTTTCATCCTTCTAGACTTCTTCAGGTCTGTGTACAAGAACCCTAAAAACCTATATAATTGTATAATTAGTTAGTATTGTTATTACCATCATTTTGAATAAAGTGGAAAAAAGAGAACCAGAAAAAAATAAAAATAAAAAAAAATTATATGTATGATGATGGAAACAAAATATACACTTAAATTTCAAATGATTTAAAATGGTATTTAAAACCAATTTGTAGAAAAAAAATAAAATAAAATACAATTAGTCATGTAAACAATCTGGCAATTTTTTAAGTTCCAGTGCACTTTTAATTGAACAGTAGTAGTTTAGTCCAGGCTTTCTAAAGGAGTTCAGCTTTAATTGCCACATGAGTTCCTGTTTCTCCAGAATATTCGGGATGTCTCCTTCAAGATCACCCATGTCTATGCGATCCAGGATCTGGAACTTAAAACCTGTGTGTCTTTTATGAAGAGAAAGGTGTTTGGCTAGTGCATTATTTTTACATCCAGAGCGGATTTCTGACAGATGACATGAAATCCTTCGCTTGAGTTTATTTACAGTCTTGCCCACATAGAATGCATCACATTCATTGCACTGTGCCCTGTAAATTACTTTTTTAGTGTTACAGTCACCCCCTACACTGGTTTTAATGATCTTCTTTAAATAAGGGCAATGAAAACTATCACCTTGCTGTATAAATATACAAAATGTACAATTAGTTTCACATCTTTTAGTGCTTTTCTCACATGGTCTAGGTTTAAATTCAACAAAACTTCTAATATTCCTGGCCTTCCTATAAACAAATGATGGGGCTTCACCTAAGATGTTAATCAGAAAAGGGTTTCCTGTGACAATGTCCCAGTTTTCTTCAATAATATTTTTGATACTGTGATAATCCAAAGTGTATGTCAGGATGCAGCTATTTTTGCATTTGTTATTCTCTCTGGGATTACTTAACATTTTTCTACTGGGGAGGTTGAGTGAAGGTGCTTCAGTCCTTTTCAGTTCTATAATGGGTTCCAGGATGTTTTTTAACATCTGACTTTCATAGCCTCTCACTAGAAAATCATTCTCTAAGCTGTTCAGGTTGCTCAAAAATGGCTCCATCTCTGTGGTAATTCGAGCTAATCTATAGCCTTGGGATTTCACTACATTATACTTGGTTTTTGTAGGATGTAGACTTTTACTGTGGAGTAATAAGTTAACCCTCGTTGGTTTTCTGAATAGATCAGTGGTGATTCTGTTATTGTTGGTGTCCTTGGAAATCTGCATATCTAAGAAGGTGGTTGAAGTACAGCTATGGGAAGAGGTAAACTTCAGGAAGGGGGTTGTTTGATTGAGGTAAGTGATAAAATCTCCATGCTGCAAGGCGTCACCTTCCCACACAATAAAGACATTGTCAATAAAACGTAAATAGCATGTGATATGCTGCATGTAGTCCGTGTTGTTTAACACAAAGTCCTCCTCCCATTTGCCCAGGGCTATGTTAGCTATGCTGGGAGCCATGGCAGCCCCCATTGCTATACCAGTTTTTTGTTTGTAATGTTTGCCATTGAAAGTAAAGAAATTGAAGTCCAGTACAAGATTAATGAGCTTGCTTAACTTTGGCAGTTGTGCTTGTGTACCTTGATTATGTTTCTTAAAAGACTCCATAGCTGCTGTTATACAGTAATTGTGAGGGAGCACTGTGTACAAGGATTCCACATCAATAGTTACCAAAATACTGTCAGCTTCCACTGTAATGTTTTTTATTTTCTTCAGAAAATCCATTGAATCTCTTATGTATGACTTATTCTTTTCTGCTAGAGGTTTCAGCAAGCAATCAAGGTAAATGGCTGTGGCTTCAGTAAGGGAACCTCCACTTGCTACCACCGGTCTATAAGGTGGGTCTTCTCTGTTCTTGTGTGGCTTTGGTATTCCAAAAAAGTAAGGTAAACGTGGGCATTGGCTCCATAAATAAGTATAAAGATTTTCAGTGATAAGTTTTTCTTCCCATAATGTGGTGAGATTAGTGTTCCATAAATCATATGCTCTTTTTATGTCATCCATGGCAAATAACTCATAAAATCTGTTATCCTCCAGCATGTTCTCTATCTTTTGGTTGTAGCTTGTGGTATCAGTCACAAGTATACCTCCTCCCTTGTCTGCCTTCATTACACGCCTGGATTTATCATTGCCTAGCTCAAGCAATGCTTTTCTTTCTCCCTGTGTTAAGTTATAAAGTTTTTTTCTTTGGAGGTTTTTTAAGCAGTTTCCTGATATCCATCTCACATTTCACTTCAAAAGCAGCTAGTGTTTGATGTAGTGGTGAACAATAGCTGCTAGGCCTTTTTATAGTTTCATCAATAGGCTTATTTTCAGTGTCATTACTTTTGCCATGAAACTGTACCCTTAAGTTGAGCTTCCTCACAAACATTTTAAGGTCTATCAGTACTTGAGCAACCTCACTCCTGCAGCTTGGTACAAAAGTAAGTCCTTTGGACAACACACTTTTTTCCTCTTCAGTCAGTGCTTTAACAGAGTGGTTCCAGATAAGTGGAGCACCTGTTATTGTGGTACCTGTTGTTGTTGTTATTGTACCTGTTATTGTGGCTGTTTCCTCTGTCTGAGCCTGGGACCTGGGTTGTAGTCGGGGTTCCAGTCGGGATTGCCCAGGTATTGTATTTCCCTCACCCCTGTCCACTGTCTGGTTCTCCTGTCTCCCTGGGAGTTTGTGGATAGAGTATGAGACCTCTGGAATTCCTCCTCTGCTTTCTGGAATCTCGGTGGGTTGTTGTAGTATTCCTCACTGTGGCTGTGGTATGGGGGGACCTGGTAAGAGGGACAAGCTCTGGGGCTCTGGTGGTGGACGTCATTCTTGTTCTGGTACTGGTGCTGGCTTTGGTATTGGTGTGGTGGTTGATGTCTGTGCTGTCGATATTGGTCTTCCTGAAACTAATTGTACATTTTGTATATTTATACAGCAAGGTGATAGTTTTTATTGCCCTTATCTAAAGAAGATCATTAAAACCAGTGCAGGGGGTGACTGTAACACTAAAAAAGTAATTTACAGGGCACAGTGCAATGAATGTGATGCATTCTATGTGGGCAAGACTGTAAATAAACTCAAGCGAAGGATTTCATGTCATCTGTCAGAAATCCGCTCTGGATGTAAAAATAATGCACTAGCCAAACACCTTTCTCTTCATAAAAGACACACAGGTTTTAAGTTCCAGATCCTGGATCGCATAGACATGGGTGATCTTGAAGGAGACATCCCGAATATTCTGGAGAAACATGAACTCATGTGGCAATTAAAGCTGAACTATTTTAGAAAGCCTGGACTAAACTACTACTGTTCAATTAAAAGTACACTGGAACTTAGAAAATTGCCACATTGTTTACATGACTAATTGTATTTTATTTTATTTTTTTCTACAAATTGGTTTTAAATACCATTTTAAATCATTTGAAATTTAAGTGTATATTTTGTTTCCATCATCATACATATATTTTTTTTATTTTTATTTTTTTCTGGTTCTCTTTTTTCCACTTTATTCAAAATGATGGTAATAACAATACTAACTAATTATACAATTATATAGGTTTTTAGGGTTCTTGTACACAGACCTGAAGAAGTCTAGAAGGATGAAAGCGATCTTTGTTAACAATAGGTTATGAAAATAGAAACTGATTTTTACATGCAAAATGTATATGTATATATTTATATATAATTTTTGATCGCAAAATGAACTAATGTTGATATATTTCCAGCCATGTAGTATATTGCCTTGTATAAAATCACAGACTTAATAATCTACTTAATTTGGTTAAATAAGATGTACCATTAAAGTACATTAGGGCTATATATTATTATGACAGCTGCTAGGTAGGGCAGGACCAGCTCGAATGTCACACTGATGGGGGAAGGGATGTGAATTTAACATGTGTACCAATAACACTTTGTTTTACAACACAATAAACCATTCCCATGCCTGATAAAAAGTATATATATATTTAGAAAGCTTGTGAGGAAATGATTACTCTATTTTTGTTTTACTTGGATCGCTTGTCTGTGTACTTAATAAAGGATTTTCGACTGGAAACAGACTGCCTGCCTTGCTTGGATTACTTTAGAATACTTAGTAATGCTGTAGAATTATATATTTTCTATTATTACTTTTTGACTTGACGAGTTTACGTTCGCTACTTCTACTACTATTGTCTGATCTGATTAATATACAGTGATTAACTAGAAATATATGGACTGAAAATCTTCCACACAGAGAAGTTTCTTACACTGTTTTGTTTTTAGACCCACTACACTTTAGTGGGTTGTTTTGAGACTTTGGGGATACCACGGAGATTACTTGTATAATGTTTTATATAAATACATAGAAGCAGATAGAGCATGATGCTAAGAAATGTGACTGATAGTTCAGGACCTGATGAAGCTCCATGCAATCATCCTGACTGCAACCATATATAAATATAATTTCCATGGGATGGTCAATGTCCGTAGTCAATGATTCTTGGTATATGGCTAACTGTGATCAATTCCTGTTTCACTGAAGTGCTGAAACAGCAGAATTGAACCTACCCCCCAACACACACAATTCACGTTAAAGCCATTTCAGTGATTCTACAAGATGGAGAGCCCATGTGCATCAGTGTATATGCATTCTGTCAATGACTGTGTAGGTGAAAGATTGTACACATACACTTACGCAGGTATGCATATAATTTTTAATTTTATGCAGGTATGCATATAATTTTTATAAGTATTATTTTTCTGACTTTATTGCTTTACGGTTTTCTTTTCATTTAAATATTTATGAGCTTTTTGAGTTTAATTTAGGGGGAATGCTATTTTGGTTGGTTAGTGGTATGTATTTTGGGGGTTGCATGATTAGTTTACTATGTCATGCCAATTAATGGCAGTGAATGCCTGATATTTGTCATAGGTAAGTACTAGTCTAGCTGTCATTAAGGGCCATTTAAGCCTAGCCAATTTCCTTTTGTGAGCTTGAATTAACCTTGCCCATTTGGTTAGAAACTGGCCTTACCCATTTCATACTTGATAACTATATATTACCCCTAATGTGAATAATTGGGATAATACCATATATTATTGTAGGGGACACATGCATGTGATAAAGCACTTAGGAGCTGCCTCTGTCCATTAATAATACAAGGAGCTGTCCTGTGGTACATTTTCTTTTTCTCAAATATATATCCAAGTTGCAGTTGAATATGAACAGGGATGAACATTTTATGTAGCTGGGGAGTCTTTTCCAGAGCAGTGTTATCCTCTTCAAGATATACTTGTCCCTCTAACCATTGTATTGATATTGCAGAAGTGGTTTAGATCTCTACACTGAGTATTTGTGATGCCATTTGACTTGCTGATGTGCAGTAAATCCATCGATATTGGGTCAGGGGATGGCTTGCATGCCAGACAATGGTCATGTGTTAGCAGTCTGTAGGATACTGAATATAATGACAGGATTTTGAGTTGGTCTATGAAGGACATGTTGCTTAGGCCTTGTATCCTTTCAGTAAAGTATCTCTTTGGGCATTTCAGTTGTTGCATGTGTCTGGATAGATACATGGCAACAGGGGCATTATATTCAATGATTGGTCTAATGAGGGCTGAGTAAAGGGGGACAGCGACATGCCTAGACCTAAACACAATCCCTTTGCTTATAAGTTGTGCTATAAAGAAAGACTTTCTTACAACAATGAACTCATGTTCATCAAAAGTTAGATCACTGTCCACATAAGTTTCCAAATCCCAAACAACTGGGTTAACTCTTAGGGGTGTATTGTTAATGTGGGAATTACCTGGGATAGTTGACTTCCCAAAGGATACAATAGTGCATTTTTACATTTAGCCTCAGTCCATGATTTTGCCACCAGTTATTTATTTGGAACAAACCTTCTTGCAAGGCAACTAATTTATTTGGAGATTCAATGACTGCTCCTAGCTTACAGTCATCTGCAAACTTAGTCAAAACCCTTTGGTACTGGCTTTTACTCAGAAAAGTAGATGTCAAACAGGATTGTTTTGCATTTTATATTACATTAATAGCATTTTTGAGTTGGTATTGTTGGATTTAATGTTTTGGGTGTTTGTTTTCCCGTTATAGTCTGTGAAGAAGCAGATTTGATCAGTTTGTTTAGTTTTGTTGGCAATGAAAACACAACCTGTATATATGCATGTATTTATACACTTAAGAATTATTTGTTGGCCAGGCAAACTCACTGGATGCAACTGTGCCCTTTCAGGGGTGATCTAGGAACACTGACTGGTTAATGACTGGCTCAGAGGCCCACAGCAGGCACATTAAGGTGGTAGGAATCAGCCCCTGTACTTTGGGCACAGAAAGCAGTTCATTAACAGCTCTTAGCTTTATTTCTCTGCAGTAACTGCCAAACATGCATATATATGTGAAAATATAATCTATGTATATATATTTTTATATGATTGTCTTATCACTGAGCAAATTCTCAAAAGAGTACATACAAAACTGGATCTTTTTAGATCAAATCTGAAAATACTGAATAAGAAAAAAATTTCAGGGGGAGCATACCCCCCGCATTTCCTGCTAATTATGTAAACTAACTCAGAGATTGTGCAATAGTGTGTGTGTGTGTGTGGGGGGGGGGGGGGGGGGGGGGAGGGCAAATTCCCAGATCCTGCTGTAATGCGATCTTGCATGGAAAGCTGACAACAGGCTGAAAAAGCAGTCTGTAAGAGCGTTCACTCAACAGACTGTTTGCTATTACAGACTATAATCATTTATATATATATATATATATATATATATATATATATATATATATATATATATACACATACACACACACATGAAAATAAAAAGCTCCAAAAATAGTAAAACACAACATTTAAACACCAAACTCACAATCAATGGAAGAAATGAAGCCACAAATGATTGAGTACTTTTGTCCCACTTTATTCAAAAATGAAACTTCATCAGAAACATACAGACTCCATTTCACAGCATTTAAATATTCCTTTAAAAATGTACTAAACCAATCAGTGAATACCTACACCTGTAATGTCATGCTCGACATAACAGGAAATGATAAAACCACAATTAAAATTCATCCAGTGGAGTTAGTCTAAAAACAAACATCATCTCCCCCATTTTGAAGCACACCTAATATTTAGATTTTCATTCAGCCCAGGAAGTGCTTCGGCATTTAAAAGGATCTGCCATCTGAGTTGCTTTAATTCTAATAATAAATGAAAATCCCCTATAAAGTACTCAACACTTTCCAGGACAGCAAATTTAAAATCAGAAAACTTGGAACACTGCACACTGTGCTTTGCTGGAGCATTCCTTTTATCTATGTTTCTAATAGCCACTAGATGTTCTTTAATGTAAGCACTTAATTTCCTAGTTGTCTTCCCTATATAAAATGACTGACAACTGGAACAAACCCCAATGTATACCACATTATAAGTTAAACAATTAAAAAATGATTTTGCTAAAATATTAATATTGGGATTAGATAACTTAATCTCTTTGCAAATCAATATTTCTCTACAGCAACAGCAGTGACCGCATTGATACAGCCCAACAATATTAACACAAGCAGTTTCCTTGGGTTTGTCATCTTTTTCATAAAACTCTTTAAGGGACCTAGGTTACTTAAAACAAAATTGGGGACTGGCACCTAATTTATTATATCATTCTAAGTTACCCTGAATAATCCCCCAATTTCTCTCAACTTTTCTAATACCGCCAGAATCCAAAGAAATGGGTAAGGAGAACTTCAGGGTACTAACAGCTGTACTTTTGGACTTGCATACCAACCCAAATTTCAAAATGGGCTGATATCTAACATGTTGATTTCTTAGAACATCATTTAAGATGCTGTCAATCAAGTCTACAAGATAGTTTCTGTCCAAAAATAACTTTTTAAGAAAATCCTATTCCCTATAGAAGGCATCATCATCACTAATAACGCGGCTCAGACTAATATACTACCCCTTTACAGTATTACGCTTCATAAAATAGGTGCACTGACTATGAAAGTCAAGATAATTATTGTGAAAAGCTTTCTTCCTGTAAATATTAGAATGAAAAATAACTTCCTGTTTATCATACTGTAAATGAATATCTAAAAAATGTACAGCTGACCCCTTCCCTGAAATGGTAAACTTTAAAAATCCAAAACTATTCCTTATTTGAGTGGAAAAAAAAGTTCTAATTCACTATCGGTCCCTACCCACAGGAAAAAAAAATATTGCTAATAAAAAGGTTGTACATATAAATGTGATTGAAGCCTAGTAAATGAACAAAGGTGTCAGCCTCCCATAAACAATAAACTAAATTAGCGTAGGCGGGGGCCATCTTGGCCCCCATCGCTACACCACATTGCTGATGAAAAATAGTGTCATACATACTGCCATTCATGCCTTTGATACAGTGCGCTGTAAACACAGTTTGATTTGGTTTTAAATGACAGTGTCCGGTTTTCTCAAATAGTTCATGAGACCTGTAAAATTGCTTCTCAGTTTTATCTGTACTGTACAAAAAATAGAACATTATTAATAGACATCAACACACTTTTAATGTAATAGTGGCAAAGAATTCTCCCAGTCATTCTGCTGGTACAATAGTCATACTGTATATGATATCTGCAGTTGGGGCTTAAGAAAGTACTTATTTAGTCAGAGAAACAAAATGGTGAAAGGCCTTGCACTGTGCTCTTCCCTCTTGAAGACCCTTCAAACATATACATATTCCGGTTTGAAACCACACTAAGAGGTAAGTCTAACACAGGGTAATAGAAGATTTTACCACCTCACAGAGATAATTAAGAGTTTACATTCAGCATATATGATTTTGCAGACTGTGCCTTATATTTTACAGTGGTATTATTGAGGTGAACAGAGAAAACTTCTATGCAAGCCGTAGTCAGATATATCAAGTAATCAAGGAAAGCAGAGCTGCTTTGGTGGTATAGAGGAATAAAGCCCTGACTATGTCTCAGCCAACTCACGTTCAATTAGTGGCTCAGATGACTGAGTGCCAGGGAGGGTTGTGAGCTACCATCCTGGGGTGAGTGGGTGGGCCTATGGGCACCTCCTGTGTCAGTCTCTAGTGGAGACTATGGATGGCACAGAGGTAGATGTGCCTAGAAAAGGAGTAAAAGGGTAACACATAGCTGAGTTGCTACAGAGGGAGAGCAATATGGTGGACTTCTCCATTACACACCCTCCCCTCAGGCAAGAACAAATAGATCCAGAAGGGAGGGGGGATAGTGGATTGGTCATAAAAAAAAATCCCATCCTCCAGATGCCCAAGGTCTATGATTGGCCCCTGAACTACTGGAATAGTTTGGGGGTGGTGAGGACATGGTTGGTAGATCTGGTGTAGATAGGGTACGAGGGTGCTGACAGTACTAATGAAGGAAGGAAGGAGGAACAAAAAATATTCAAAGAAAGCAGCATGGAGTAAAAGTATATAAAACAGTCATATCAACTGCTAGTGGCAGGGGTAATGTAATATAACAGATTCATGCAGTACTGCGTATGGGAAAGGGGTAATATAAACATGCTATTTCCTGCAGGGAGCCTTTGGTGTGAATGGCAGTTAGCAGCTTATATGGAATCAAAGTGCCATTACATATGACTTCCTATTGAAAGTGCAAAGCCGCAAAGTATGAATCCCTGTGGGGATTTATTTATACTGTTTTTGTCTCCTGTGCTTGTTGATAAGCAACCTCCCCCAACTGGAATCAAGCCCATTTGTTCATCTGCCATGGGGAGTCCCCAAAACCACAGAGTTGAGAGTCATCCAGTGTAACTGTCAGGCAGGCAACCATGAGGTTTGCTTGGGTCTTCTCCAGCATCTCAGCTATTAGGACATTTTGAATGACCTAAGCCCACCCCTCTAGATTGGGGAATGAGCTACCTGCATCATTGTGGGGACCCATGATGCCCTCCCATTGTTAGTGCAAGCTCATGTGCATTTGCTAACCTGCATCATTGTGGGGACCCATGATGCCCTCCCATTGTGAGCGCATGCTCCTGTGCATTTGCTAACCTGCATCACTGTGGGGACCCATGATGCCCTCCCATTGTGAGTGAATGTTCCTGTGCATTTGCTAACCTGCATCATTGTGGGGACCCATTATGCCCTCCCATTGTGAGTGCATGCTCCTGCGCATTTGTTAACCTGCTTCATTGTGGGGACCCATGATGCCCTCCCATTGTGAGTGCATGCTCCTGTGCATTTGCTAAGGATGGCTACCACCAGATGGTGTCATGGTGAGCAAAAAGCCTGTCACCAGGATGTGTGCTCAATGCCTGCCCTCCTCTGAGGGGATTGTGGTAGCATGTGTCCTGCTTCTCCCTGCAACCCCCGTTAGGATGGGTGTGTGCATTCTCCCCCTCCCTGCTCTATCAATTGCATGATCTTCTAGCTGAACTTGGTTCCCCCAGTTCTTAGTCAGGGCTCCCTCTCCACCAATGGAGTTGGGAAAAATATGGATTTTAAACAAGTGGTTATGGAAGGGGTGGCTTTTGTGCTCTCTGTGCCCCCAAAATATGGGATTTTGTCCGTGTACCCCCTACTTCTAGATATATTTCCACTGTGGTGGCTGCAGCTCAGAAAAAGGGGAAAATAGAATCTCCACTTATACACTGATGGGGATTTGCACTTTCAGGCTTCACATATATGACAGGTGTTCATTACCTGCTGGTATGTATAGATGAACAGTCATAAAAAGGTAAAACCAAGTATTTTATGGAAAGGCTAAATGTAATGGTCTGTTTAACTAAAAGGAGCACAGTATAACAGAGTATACATCATATATCTTATAGGTACAAGTTTGGGGGTGGGTGCACTGTAGCTAGACCCTAGGCACGCATTAGTACTGTTAATACATATCCCCTATAGGTCATTTATGTGTTCAAGAAATGACAGCGGTGACTTTAACTGAATTCATACTTACTGGTGCATTTGAAAGTTCTGAAGCATGTTTACCAGCCAATAAGACTCTTGAAAGATGACTACCTGTTTCATGAACCAATTAAAACGATGACTGCCTGTTTCATGAACCAATTAAAAACCAGGGAAAGATAGGCTTTCAGGCTATTAGAAAACGGGGAAAGACAAATCATCTTGTTAAAGGAGTTGTAACACAACTCTTATCATTTTTACTGAAGAGAGACTTTGGCTTGGTATTAAATGAGTTTTTCAGTTATGTTCATGAAGTCCTGTGTACAATGTTTTGATTTAATACTGAAATATACCTAGCAAGTCATCTGTTACAGTTCTTATCTGTATTATTTTTGTCATTTCATCTTGTTAATGCTTCCTTTTCTTTGTATATATCTGAGCCACCTTAAGCACACTCCCATGTCTGCAGTTGTTATAATGTGGGTTGATCTTGAAAGCATGCTTATGTCCTTTGTTTCCTATTTAAAATTCAAAGCCTCAAAATACACATCAGAAAGGTCTGCAGGTAGTAAAAAAAAACATTGCAGTGTGGTAGAGATAAAATGTATCTTGCTTGTACATAGTAGCGTGTAAAAATACAAAGCACGCTTTACAGCACTGCGCATTTAGGTCACAGAGTAAGAATCTGTAATTTTTTTCCCATTCCCCTCCCCATAAGGGGATTTCATTGAAAATGTTCAAACTGTGAGGCTTGAATTTGTTTAAGCAGGCCTACAGGAGCTCTCAGTGGGCTGACAGGTCATCCAGCAGAAATCAGGCTTTAAAAATGGGGCCATATGTCATTAAAATGCAAGCTTATGTCTGCCAGTACTGAGTTCTCTGGTGTTTCTGAATGTGGGACACATACCTATAAAAGTAGTTAGGTGTACCAATGTGCTGTTTATGTGTCTGAGAGTGTGTGTGTGTGTGTGTGTGTGTGTGTGTGTGTGTGTGTGTGTGTGTGGTGGGTATCATATGCTAGACAATGTCAATTTGTGCAGGAAAACAAAAGCAGCTTTAGTGACCATTTGTTTTGCTAAGCAACAAGCAAACTCCTGCCTTAGTTCCATCACTTCATCATCAGATTGACCTATATAAAGGTGATCAGCAAGGACACAAATCTTTTCAACAGTAGCAGTCACTGATACTGTTAAAGGTATGGTGGGGCATTCATCACATAAACCATACTATAGAAATTCATTCTGATGAACAGGATTTTGCTCCTCTGTGGTGCATTATGTCCATGTATATACATTATATATAAATGCTGAAAATTCGCCATAAGCAGTGCACAGATACATTCAACAGGGCACAGTCTTTTTCTTTAATGCCTAACATAATGATATAGCATGATGATGTTAGATTATTAGCCAGTTTCTTCTTAGACAACTTAAGCTGTAAATTAGATGAAAAAATACAGGTAGGTCACTAAAGCAGGCAATCATGAAGTGATGCACATTTTAACTAGATGTCTTACTAAAAAGATATAATAATTTATGAATGCATACGAGCAGAGAAGAGTATATAAAGAGTGGTTTACTGTCACATGTTAGACGTGACATCGTTCGAATATACAGATGTCCGAACCAAATGTTCGGAAATCTGATCACCGAACAGTGTAAATGTTGAACTGAGCATTTCAGTACAGTCGAATTTCGAAAATGTCGACTACACTGAAATGCTCCTATCTACTCAACAGACTACAACAGGTTTTTGCAGGGGGGCTGCTCCCCCCACCCCCCCTACTTATATATACAAACTCTGAGATCGCACTAAAATGAGGGTAAGGGTACATTTCCCCATCTCCACTATAGTGCGATCTGCACTGCAATGTCGGAGCTGACAACAGCGGCCATTCGCTCATATCAGCTTCGACATTGTGATGATTGCCCTACCGGTTCTGCCAAGTGGTTTTCGCACATAGTTCGCTAGTCTAAAAGACAAATGAACATGTCATAGTAAACCAAACAGAGAATGCTTTAAACCAAATAAGTCTAGTATCAGGATGGGAATGGCCGTGTGGAGGCTTGCTCTACAAGTCTTAGATCACTAGCTACACCTTTGATTATAAATACTAAATTCATATTGTTTTGTAGATTTCCTGTCCCTACCTACCACACACACACACACACACACACACACACACACACACACACACAAATGCATACTCACACATACACTAGCTCAGTTTCTGGCAACAAGTTTTGTTTTCCTTTTCTATTTGGAAAACAGAGTAACTGACAAATTAAGACGTTTCATTCTAGATCCTGTACAGTCTTTTGTGCGAAGACATTTAAAATGATCGGACCAGGCACTACTCCTCCCATCAGCTATTGCTAACTTTCTTTCCGCAGGGTGGGCATCATTTCCAGTTACCCTCTGTATATAATTGTTCAGACAGGTAACCCAGAGTACTGCACTGGGGCAGTCTCCAACCATGTTTAGATTGTTTATCTGCATTTTTGTGATATTTTTGTCAAGTTCCTTGCCAAAATATGGACAGGTTACATCTACAGCCTCCTTTTCATCTACTGCCTCATGTATGCCAAAGCTTTACTAGATTCATTTGACATAACCTTTCTTCTGTGATTCCATGTGATCTTAGCTGTTGTCTTCTACTGGCATTTGGATAATCAGTATTTCGGAACTCCAAAAATAATTTGGTACTTTGCCTTACTGATGGTCAAAGAGATGACTGTTAGCTAAAATTTGGAATGAATAAAACCACAACAGGCACCCAAAGAGGCAGAAGGTAATAATAAAACACGAGCCTGTAGGTGTAAGCAGCAGCTGCTTACACCTACAGGCTCGTGTTTTATTACCTTCTGCCTCTTTGGGTGCCTGTTGTGGTTTTATTGGTTCCTGGTTCTGTGGCACCCTTTCCTTGGAGTTTTTGGATTAAAATTTGGAATGAGTTACATTAGGACAGATTTTATCTGCATCATCTATCATTTTATAAGTTTAAGTAGGTACAATATGACAGAACAAAGAAGTTTGTCACATATGCATTAAATAATTAAATACTGAAGGTTTTGCAGTTCCCTGAAATACACACAGCTTCAGATGAAAAAATATTACTTATCTGTGTAATCATCCCAGTGAAACAATCTTTACTTTAAGTTAGCATTCAGAAAGTGAGTTGCCCTCTGTTTTACACCTGAGCTTACTTACAGAAAATATATTTAGCCTCTTACTATGCCACAGCTGGGTATGAATTTACTTAAGCTTAAATTCTTGGGAAATGGAGTTTAAATTCATGTGCAAATATAGAATTGTACAATGAGTAATTCTTCATAGGTTGGTACTAGGCTATCGGCCCTAGGGCCTATACAAGCCTAGCCATAACAATTCCCTGGATTTTTTTCCCACAATATTTACTTCCCTGCACCCCTGTCTAGCAGGGCGACTGATGTGATCCCTAGGGTGAATTTCCTATCTCCCATCCAATTTTCAAGGTTCCTTTTGAAGAGGGCCTAGGAGGTGCTCTGCTTGACATGTATGGGCAGTCTATTCCAGAATATGGGGAGTCTCTGGGTCAGGAACCTATCCCTCCAGCATGTTTTATTCATTGTGATGACAAAGTTTAGATCCCTGGAAAGTGTGGGTCTGAGGGATTGGGATTTCTTTAAGTGGAGCATGTCCAACAGCTCAGGGTTTGACATGGCTTTGTATGTTAAACAGAGATTGCCTCTGAGTAGACAATATGCCACAGAGTATAGCTGGATTTTTTTAGACGATCAGCATAGGGCATCTGTTTTAGGGCTGTGATTCTTTTAGTGAGGTATTTCTGCGGCCTTTCCAGCTGTTGCACATGTCTTGTGAGGTACATACCAAACGGGGCATTGTACTCTATAATGGGTCTAATGAGGGATGAGTACAGTGGGACAATGACCTCCTTTTTTCTGGATGAGATGCCCTTAGTGATGAGGTGTGTCACATAGAAGGATTTCCTGACTATTGTGGCAATGTGGTTATTGAAGGTGAGACCACTGTCTACCTGTGTCCCTAAGTCCCTCATCACACTTTCGGTGTTTAGTGTACAGCCACCTATGTGGTAATTCATGGGTGCATGGTTTTTCCCAAAGGGGGTAACTATACATTTCTTGGCATTAAGCTTGAGCCCATGGCTCTGGCATCAAGCATCTGTTTCTGTAAGGCCCTTTTGTAGAATATCCACATAATTTGGGGATTCAATAATGGCTCCCAGTTTGCAGTCATCTGCGAACTTTGTTAGTCAGAGTCCCTTAGTGTTAGCCTGTACTTCAGAGAAGTAGATGCCAAACAAGTGCGGTCCCAGGACTGAACCCTGAGGTACTCCACTTATCACTTGTCTGGAGCTGTATTTGGAGTCGGCTACTTTTACAGTCTGGGTTCTGTCAGTAAGCCAGTTTGCAACCCATCGTGTGATGTAGGGATTTATGCCCAGCTTAGTAAGTTTATCTATGATTCCAGAGTGGGGGAGGGTGTCGAAGGCCTTGGTGAGGTCCAGATAGGCTGTGTGGACCACCTTAACCTCGTCCACAGCTCTGGAGACTGATTTGAAGAAGTCAATCAAGTTCAGGAGACAAGATCGGCCCTTCACGAACCCAAACTGGGTGGGCTCCAGTGTTTGAAGGTTGCCAATGTCTTTGTTTATAATTTCCATGATAATGCATTCCATGCCCTTGCAGATCAGGCTTGTCAGATTGATGGGATGGTAGTTCCCGGGATCCAAGGTGGATCCTCCCTTGTGGAGTGGGATAACTGTAGCTGTGCGCCACTCATTGGGCACGAAGCCTGAGGTGAGGCTATGATTAAACATGACACTTAGGTGAGGTGCCAGTTCATTTTGTAGTTCATGTAGTACACAGCCCAGGATGTCATCTGGTCCCATGGATGCTGTATTCTTAGCTATGGAGAGTGCGGTTTCTACCTGTGTGGCCATAATTACCGGAATTTGGCAATCTTTTAGTATTGAGATGGGCCCTTTAGGGGGTGGGATGGGGGTGAAGTTGGCACTAAATCGATCTGCCAGGATATTGACAATATCCTTGAAATCAGTATATTTAATGCCATTCTTTTGTAGCTCAGAGCATTTCTGAGCATTGCCATTTAGATGCTTGACATAACTATAGAATGCCTTGTGGTTGTCTTTGGAATCTTTGGCAATTTTATTTTCGTAACTAGCTTTGGAGCATTTTATGAGGGATCTCAGCTTCTTACTGAGGCTGGTAAGGGAGTTTTTTGCATCCTGAGATTTTTCTATTTTCTGCAACAGTTTCTTCCTTCTGTTGTATAGTTTGTTTATGTCAGGGGACCACCAGATTGGCTTCCTTTTTTTGGAGGACAGCATCTTGGTTCTATTTGGTATGGCACGATTCATGCATGAGTGGATGTGCTCGTACAGTGCCTTAGTGTAGGATTCAGCAGTTGAACTTTCAGCTACCATCTGCATGGGTGTCTCAAAGTTTGTCACTTCTAACTTGAATAGCATGAAGTTGGCTTTGGAGAAGTTTTTTTAATGGAGGTTTCCTTACTGGGGGGTGGGATGTGGATGTCAAGGGTAATTAGCTTATGGTCAGACCTGACCAATGAGGGGGGTGACCACTGGTGTGGAGCTTCTATCTCCCATGTTGGTAATGAACAGGTCTAGGATATTGGAGCCCCTGGTGGGACAATGGATTAGTTGATCCAGGGGGTTGGAATTTATGAATTCCAAGAACTGTTGGGAAAAGGTGTTGGTACCCGAGTAGGTTTTCCAGTTAATGGCAGGGTAGTTGAAATCACCCAGTATTAGGGTGTTTGGTTGTATCTTATTATTTTCCAGTATGTTTAGAAAGGTGTAGTGAGAATCTTTGGGCATGGTGGGGGATCTGTAGCAAGCTACAATTTGGATTGCAGTCTTACCTAGTGTTAGTTACACCTGGAGAATTTCAGATGCATTGTGTTGGGCAACTAGCCTGGAAGTGTGAATATCCTTGGTGAATATGGACACTCCTCCACCTTTAGTGTTTCGGTCTTGGTTTGGTGGCCGAAATGTGTGATAAGAGTTGTAGCCTGGTATTGCAGGGCTGCTCTCTGGAGCCTTGAACCAGGTCTCAGTTACTGCACAGATATCCATGTTCTCCATTTTTAGAAGTGCCTCGAGAGAGTCCATTTTGAGGTTTAGACTTCTAGCATTGAGTAGCATTACCTTCAGATTTTGCATGCTTGTATCTGTTACAGTGGTGATTTTGTACTTTGAACCTTGCCTAAAAAAGTTACTATAGGGGTGGCAAGAGCTTTAGCCAGTAACCTGAATCTTAGGGGCAACAGGTGCAGACCACCTCTGGCAAAGCATCATGGTTTGTTGATCATGTCATCCCAAGCAGACAGATACTGGATCCCCTTTGAATGACACAAGAAGCTTAGCCAATTGTTGAAGTCAATCATTTTGTCCTTGTACTGTGGTATCATTCTGGGCGAAGGCAGGATGCTACTCAGGGCTAGGGTCATACCTGCCTGGGCCACATGATCCGAGAGCTCTTCCATGTCTCTTTTCATGTAGTCCAGGGAGGTACATCTCAAGTCATTCACTCCAACATGGACAATGACAGTCATATTTGTACTTGTTGTGGAGTGACTTAAGTGCATGTGTTATGTGGCAGATCCTGGCACCCAACAGCCAGCCGACTGTAATTTTCTCCTTGTTCAGCCTGGTGAGTGGGACATCAGTGTGCCTGACTATAGAGTCACCTATGACTAAAGTGTTCTAGCAAACTGAAGGGATGATTAATTCAGTCATATATGACACAAAGATGGAGAAGACAGGAGAGGTATAATACCAAATGCTCAAAGGACAGACTAAATAAGCTTGTTTCTTTCTGCTGTAAAGCAAATATAAAGTAATGAGCAAATAATAAAATATGTTATCCAATTGTTCATAATCATAATTTGATAAAGGAAGAAATAATGGTAAAGTGAGTGGCCCATTTTAACAGGGCTGTTGAAAAACTTTCTGGAAAATAAAAAAGGGAGGATTTAAACAGTTAATTAGATGCACATCTTTTTCACAGATTACTGATGGTAAGTCATGTCTGTGATGATCTGAGGTATTGCCAGCTATGCTAGGAGAAGTAGGGCAGTGGATGGGTAACATATGCCAGCATAGCTACTGGAGTTTTGTAAAGAATTATAAGCCATTTGTATATCAAACTGATTTTATAGGTGCTTGTGTTGAAAACGTATTTGTAAAGCTGCTTCTGTTAAAAATATATCAACAGTGGGTCCTGGACAGAGAAGAAATATACCTGTGTGTCAGACTGTATTGTAACTGTTGAAATTAATATATTGCGACAGAGGAAACTGTAAGAGAAGAGGTTAATCTCACTCTAGCTAACTTTAAAAAATAGTCTGAAATTAAATTACCTGGTTTAGGCCATAAAGATTGTATCTTACAGTTTTGACTGCAGCCAGAGACAAAATGTCTGTGAAAACCAGGACTAGGAATCCTACTGTATTGCCCTTAGGGGTGAACTAATTGCTACCCTGGAAGGGTGGAAGTTTTTGAAATGGTTTCATAGCTTCCAGATGCTATAACACATCTTAGAAAAGCTTTGTGTGCATGTGATAACACATGTGCAAGATTCTGGCTCAGGTTATAGTAAAGGGGGTAGTGTGGGAACTAGAAGTCAAGTGACCAGATGTATGTGATGTCATTCTGTAATCCACCAATGAAATGATGTTTTAATACTAGATGAGACAGAATTCACAGGGCAGTCTGTTTATGAAACCTGACAAAGAAGGATCAATCACCCACTTCATCTTGTCTTGCTCTAGTAAGTAAACTAGGGAACAGTAATTCTTTAGATCAGTCAGGAAAACATAGTGAGATTAGGTAAATATTGTTTTCCTGTATCTGTGTGAACCTTTCCATCTGTGCTATTTGTAATATTCCCTGTAACTGAAACCTGGTGTTTACTATAAATAGATATTCAATTTAGTATGTTCATGTTTTTTTATTATTTACTATTAAATATATTTAAACTTTTCATTGTGGCTGGTCTTTTAGAGCATATTTTAACCTTTGAGAGTACTTATATTTATTTGGCGACACTGTGGCAGCTTCTGAAAGGCTTGCTGCATTGTTCAAACACTACCATTTGTATTAGTATTATCTTTACTAAGTATAATAAGTATAATTGGATACCCTTGTAAGAGCCTTCGAGTAGCTGACTTTGGAGTCTTCTGGTGGCGTTATCTATGTTATAGTCTGGGCATAGCTGGTAAATCTGTGCTAGCCTTTTCCATGTGTGTGTTTGTGTGTTTATGTGCGTGTCAGCTACTTGGAACAGGGACACAGAGCACTGGTTTCACAGAGATGGTGGTGAAGGACTTGGCTTGGAACACTCGGCTGGGGACTCAACTCTATAGCTGTGTCAGTGGGGAGTCTTATTTGGGGCTGAGAGAGGGAAACCCAGCCCCTGTACTGAGTGTGCTCCCTGTGTGCTCTTAAGGGAAATTGTGCATAGTGCAGAGAGCCGCTTCTGAAAATACTGTGTGTGTCCATCTTTGTTTCAAGTGAACCTTTGTCAGTGGTGAGGACTGAGGCTATTTGATTATTGGCTTAGAGCAAGGATGTCACAGTGTCCATCTGATATCACTAATTTCTAGGTTTGCTTGACTATGGAACTTGTATATTGAATATGCCTCTTGATGTGCATGGGTTACAGAGTTCAGTGGTGATGAAGCAGATTGTATTGTACAGATGGATAAAGCCCCAACTTTGACCTAGATGACCCCAGAACAGTTAGAGATGCAGGAGCTGGAGGGGACAATAAAGGAATTTGGGAATGAGAGGCTGAGTCTAGCTTACCCATCCCAGGGGTTAGTGGGAGATTAATTTGGTCTCATGTTAGGAGGCTGTGTTTAGGTCAGGGCTTGAGCAATAATGAGCTACAGGTAGTATATGGAAGTATTCACACCTCACTGGGCCTCCACAGCAGGTCTTGTTTTAACAGTGCTTTTGTCAGGATGACACTGCACGTATTTGGGTCCAAAAGAAGGAAAAAAAATCTGCTGAATGTTGGCCCTAATGATTGATTATTGACTCCTCTCCATAGTGCCTACAGGCATTTTAAGGAAGAGAAAGGGGAAGGATGAAGGAGTCACTGGGGATACAGGTTAGATGGTTGAGGGTGGGGGAAAGTTTAATGTTTCTGTACTTGAATTTTGAGACAGCCTATTGAAACCAAAATGATCCTGTTCTGTTCCTTTGAAATAATAACTTATATTTACTGCTGAATGGCCTGTATGGCTGTTGTGGAGTTTGAATCACTTATTAAACCTTTTGAACTATTTAGGTGATGGACCTTCTATCCAAGAGCTTGGGTCTGACGAATGCATTTTATTTAGTGCCACCTGGAAGATTAGTAGCATAGACTGAATTCAGACTAAAAGAAAAGGAACAGCTGGTCACATGACTGGAGGCTGAGGATTTTATAAGAAGGGATAAGGAATCTATTGACAGCTGGTGAGAAGCAAGTTGTCCTCATAAGGTTCAGTTTTGGAGCCATTATTGTATAAAATCCTTCTGTTAAAAACAAGACTGAAGACTCCAAAAGAAATTCAAACAAGAAGATAAATGCCACTCCTTTTCTGTAACAAAATACTGAAAATTTAATTTAACATTGCAGTTTCAGTATTTTGTTACAGAAAGGAGCGGCGTTTATCTTCTGGTTTGAATTTCTTTTAAAATTCTTCTGTTGAAAATGTTTTTTAAATTAAAAATATTTTACAGATGATATAAAGAAGTTATTGTCTGTGATGGGAGAATTGGTTACAAGTATATTTAGATCAGTTCTTATTATAGACTGAAAGGTGGCAGCTTAAGGCTTAATATGAGAAAATGTAAAAATAGCTTTATATTTTGGTAAAGGGGCTGAATTATGTGGACATACAATAAGTGGAACTGAAATAAAAGCAGGGAACATGGTTTAGGTATTACTGTTTAACCTGTTAAAGGCACAGGAAGGTAGTGGTGAAGAGTGCCTTTCCATTTATGAGCATCTAAAAAGTTATAGATAGTTGGGATATTTCTACTGCTTCTCTGTATGGGGCTATGGTAAGATAACATCTGGAGCACAGAATTCAGTTCTGCCATCCATGTATGAGAAAAAATATTAGACTAATATGGTAGGGGTGCAGAGCTGTGTAACTAAATAAGAGGTGGTTTGAATGGGGGTGACTTATTAGGAAAGATTTAATGCTCTGTATCAGTCTTCCTTTCAGAAAAGAAGACGGAGGAGCGATTAATCTGAAGCTTAAGGGCAATTAAGAGGGTTAGCAGATGGATTTACTTAAAGAGGAAAACAAACTGGAAGGTGTGAAACTACAATAAAATGGAGGAAGGAGAGGAAAGTGAGAAACTACATTAAGATTAGGATCTGGATAGTCATTTGAAGAATCACTGTTTTATCAAAAACAAGATTGCCAAACCAGATTCACATTAATTAAACACATATTTTTAAAGTATAATCCCGCCCACGGAAAAGTCTTTTAAGTCTTTGCTCTCAGTACTCGCTTTCTTAGTGTTATATCTCCAAGATTCATTTACCTTACATTAGTGGGGATTTCTCCTTGCAGTGATTTTGCTTAAGGAAACAGTGCTGCAGCCAGTTGTGCATTATGTTACAACTATCCCTCTGATGATTACATACACACAGCATTTCTTTACTGAAAGAGTAGTGATTTTTATGATATGGTTGCATTACAAAGTGCTGATCATGTGGTCATTTTTAAGAAAAATTGGGAGGAGTGGTCCAAGAATATAGCAAGGAAGTGTAACTATTTAAAAGCTATCTGCAGTAGTTAAATGGGCTTGGAAACCTTTGGACTTCTATCATAAGTATCATGTTTGTATCTGCTGATACACCATTCTTTCATGTATTCACCTTCTCAGATATGTAAAATTACACAGCATCTCTCTGGAATAATTTCTGAAGTGGTTAGGTTGCTGGTTTTATAATATAAAGGTTCTAAGTTTGAGCCCTACCTTGGAGGTTTGACTTCTGTAATGCATATAGTCAGAGGAGTTTTACATGTGAAAATGTTAAGGGGTTGGGGGTTGGCATAATGGTTAAAGTATTTACCTCTCAGACACAAGGTACAGGATTTGATTCACACCTTTCAAAAGGAAATTTACTACGCTTATAATGGCCCACAAGGGCAGTTAGCCTCGTACTTACCTATGAATCTATAAACCTAAATGTAGATGCAGACAACTGTTAACAATGTTTGTCATTTTATCGCATTATCTGATCCAAGAGAAGATCACTGTGTAAACTTAGCAAAAGCTAAATGATTCCATTATCTTTACTGATAAGTATTTTTTATTTTTCTTACACAAACTTCATTAATCACAGTCTTTGTCTACCAAGAAATGAATACATCCCATATCTGTTTACTCACTTATGTCCCAACATGAAGGTGCTATCCTCATTAAATAGGCCTATCTACCTGTTTCTGAAGAGCAAAATAGCATTATGGCAAGGACATTACTCAGGTGTAGTATCTTACGTAAGGATTGCTGTATTTGTAATGTGATTCCAACATGCAGTGTTTGATAAATGTGTGGATTGCAGTCTATGAGGCAGCTTTCAAAATGTCTTATGTGGAAGCCGTTATTGTAATTTGTTACAGACAGTACTGCTGTTATAGTGGAAAATGCTCTGGCTTGTAAAGGTTTGTTGTACTTGTCATAGCAAATGACAATATGCTGGACCTGACAGTTAAACAAAATCTGTTTAATGTCAGGCAGGTCTTATTTTACTTTACTGATAGACTGCTTGACTGATTGATTGATTTCACAGTTAGTTTTTTTCTAAACTCCTGAGTACATTGTACAGTATTTATACTTTTTGTGAACCTCATAGCAAGTATTAAAATGTGTTCCTTCACTTTGGTAGTTAGGAAGGATTCGTTTTCAGCACAGTATCTCATTATGAAATAACATCTATGGAGGCTTTTTAATAGGGGCTTCGTATTTAGATATCTTTCTGCCTGAAGTAACAGCCAGCCGAAAAAAGTGTTCTCCAACGTGGTTTATAGTTTGGGAATCTACCAATTCAAAAAGAGATAAGATTATCTTATCTAACAACATTTTTGAATGCCAAGTAGAAGTAGAAATATGCATTTCTGGTTCTATCAAGAGTTAAACTCCCTTAAAAAAGGCCTTCATCAAAGAAAACATTAGTATAAGAGGCTAGACTGCAACATAAGCACAAACAGCAGGCAAATATATACCTCAATAAATGAAAAAGTCGTGGAAGATTGAAATGAGTGACTTATATAGGCTTAAGGAATCTGGGCATGGCATCACACAGATGTACTAGGCCTCATAATGCAGTCCAAACAAGAAACCTCTTTCACTTTTTTAACATTTTTGTTTATGTATTTCTTTTTTTGGCTTCCTGCAATATATTAATGTCGCAGTTAAAAAAAAGGAATTTCTGTACAGAGTAAAATTCTACCCTACAAGCTGAAAGGTTTAGAGTATGGACAGCAATATGGTGTTGAGGGTTTAAAAAGAGAACCAGTAATGACTTTTAAAAACACACCATCTGTGGGGAATGAGTGCTTTGATCCATTACATAAGAAAGTTCAGGTTTTACATGGATGTTACAGACAAGTACACCTCTAGAAGTTTTTCCATGTGTGCAACAATTTCCATTTGTAAGCCAAACTTATCTTCCTGCTCAAAGAAATTGCTTCCTGATTTGGCAAATCTAGCCTAGCTGACATCCTACTGACAGATGAAAGATAGTTAGTTGAAATGTGAAGTATTCCTTTGGGAACTTGTAAATATCTGATTCCTTTCTGATTCCTTCTAATTTGTTTATGTACTACATTACTTTCTGTGTTGATTTACAGATATCCTATCCAAGAGCTGTCTTAAAAAGTTATGAAGGCCATATAGACAGATTCCTGTCCTTCACGTTGTTGAAAATGGCCCCGCAACCATAATCTGAAGAGTCTAGTTTTAGATGATTGGCTGTCATGAAAGAAGACAAAGCCATTCTTATGATGAAGTTGTTCAAATCCACCACTAGGGTCTTTCTTTACATATTTGGGAGTAGGAAAAAAACAGTTTTAGGAAACTCTGAAATGGTTCCACTCAATCCTGTGATGTTATTGTATCATCAACATATGCAGCCTTGCATGAGCTATGCATCCTAATAAAGTCCTAGCCACAGTTGTTCACTCTTAGCTCCCTGTCATTTGATTCCTGTCTTTTCTGTATTTCTCCTCTTCTTGCCCTCCTGTCCTTTTGTTGCTCTACTGCTACCTGTTGACCCCACTTCTACTCATGAAACTCATTTCTTCTACTGTCCTTACCTGATAGTCCTAGTGAATGACTACCACCAGATACTTATACATCTGTCTATGTATACACACACACACACACACACACACACACACACACACACACACACACACACACGCGCACACACACACACAACTGCCTTCTGTCCCTCTTGCCATATCACTTTCTATACTTTGCTTTCATCTGACTGCTGTTCTGTTCCACTGCCCTTTCCCTCTACCTGTCTGGCTTACGGATCCTTTCTGCCCACTGTCTTCTTGCTTTCTTTCTAGTGTTGTGTTCTGCTTGACTAACTGCACCTGTACTCCCCTCCATTATTCAGTATCACTGTCTGCCTTTGTCACTTCACTTTGGCATCCTTCTCCTTGTCATTTCTTTTTTGGTTGCCTTTCCCATCTCTGCATGTTCCCTGTCTCCCTCCTTTCCTTCACTGTCCTGTCTTTTGCCACACTTGCCTGTATTCTTTTGTACCTCTGTGACACCCTTGCACTGGCCCAGTAATCAAGGAGCCTCAATCCTCACCACTAGCACCAGTGAAGGACATACACATTGGGAGGATGACAAGTACACACACAGTAAAGTACAGTTTCCCTTAAGAGCACACAGAGATCATAGTCAGTCTGGGGCTGGTTTCTCCCTCTTTCTCCAGAGCCTCAATAAGACTCCCCAATGGCACAGCTATAGGGTTAAGATCTCAGCCAAGTGGCCAAGCTAAGACCTCCAGCACCCTCTGTGTTCAACCAGTGCTTCGTGTCCCTGCCCAAGTAGCTGACACACACACTTTGAGATTTGATTGATACACACACACACACACACACACACACACACACACACACACACACACACACACCTGGAAAAGGCTGGCACAGGTTTACAAGCTATGCCCCCTTCTGCCCAGACTATAAGGTAATACTAGCTGCCACTAGTCACCCTTACTTATCAGTTACTCTAAGACCCTTACCAAAGGGTGCCCAATCTTACTGTATAATGTTGGTATTATCCAAATGGTAAGTGTGATTAAGACTAAGGCTATTTAGGAATTGCCTATACAGTGTCACCAAATACATATGCAAGTACTCTAACAGCTTAAATATATCTAAACAAACCAGCCACAATTAAAAGGTTTAAATACATTTAATAATACATAATAAAAGAACAAGACAATACTCAATAACAGACACAGTCACTTCAGAGTTCAGAATCACAGGAAATATTTTAAAACAACATTGCAGGACAGTCTCAAATAAATACAGAAACAGCTAAACTAATCTTTACTATATTCCTGTCAATATATAAAAGATACTATGCCTAAATCTTACTTACAGAGCAAGGCAAATGTAGTGCTGATGAGTGGATGTTTCTAGATCCAAGACAAGATACAAAATGCACACTTTTCCTCTCTGACAGAGTTCTTAAATTAATATCACATATTACTGATGGTTAGCCTGGATTACATCACTTTTTGTCACCTGCCTTCAGTTCCCAGGCTAACCAGATACTAACATATCTGTGTTACAAATACTTATCTCTCAGATGTGCAGCTGCTAGGAAGTCACAGAGCAATAAAAATACTTTACATTTTAAACCTAGTAATTATTTTTGTTTCAAAACAATAGAAAGAAACTTCTAGCTCTAGACATCCTGTCTCCTTCACTAAAACTGAGAGATAAACACACAGTTGTAAAACTCTTTGATTCCAACTTATTTTCTTAGAGTTTTGCAAGTAACTCTGTATGTTCCAGCTTCTGTTATTAAAACATACATTTGAACAGGTATATAGTTTATATACATTTCTGTTCTTTTCCAGTGGGGTACACTGTGGTTACATTCTTGAAGCTCAGTACATAACATACAGTTCAACACACACTTCTGCACCAGCAGTTTAATATCCACATAACATATAGCTCTCCTACATCAGTAAGACAAATACACAAATCATATCAATATTCACAAATGACACACGACTATCCACAAAATTCCAGATAGCTGGGCTGGCAGTGTCACAACTTCTGTTCATGTTATCTTATCATTTGCCTATACATAGGTTCATAGTTAAGTACTAGGCTAACTACCCTTGTAGGCCATTTTAAGCCTAGCCACTTTCCCTTTTTGTGCTCAAATTAACGTATCCGATTTGATGTAGATTGGCCTTACCCATCACATGGTTGATAATTATACATTACCAGTATGAGAATAACTGGGATCATACCATAAATAATTTGAGGGGACCCATGTATGGGATATAGCATTTAGGAGCTGCCTCTGTCTATTAGTAGTACAGAGGGCAGTCATTAGATACATTTTCTGTTTCCCATCCATAGATCGAAGTTGTGATTGAATGTGGACAGGGATGAACTTTGTTGTGTATGTGGAGCCTGTTCCACAGCAGTGGTATTCCTCTGTGAGATGCACTTGTCCCTCCAAACTGTTCTGTTACTGTTGCAGAAGAGGTTTAGATCCCTAGATAGAGTATTTCTGATGCCATTTGTCTTGCTGATGTGCAGTATATCCATCTGTATTGGGCTGGAGGATGACTTGTATGCCAGACACAGATCACCTCTTGGCAGTCTGTAGGATATAGAGCATAATGACAGGGCTTTGAGTTGGTCCATGCAGGATATGTTGTTGAGGCCTTTTATCCTTTTAGTAAGGTACGCTTTGGGCATTCCAGTTATTTCATGTGTCTGGACAGTTACATGCCAAAGTGGGGATTATATTCAATGATTAGCCTAATGAGGGCTGAGTAAAGATGGACAATGACTTCCCTAGATCTAGACACAATCCTTTTGTTTATAAGCTGTGTAATATAAGAACTTTCTTAAAAACAATTGACAGATGTTGGCCAAAAGTTAGGTCACTGTCCATATAAGTACCCAAATCTCAAACAACTGTCTCAAGTCTTTGAGGCATACTGTTAATCTGGTAGTTCCCTGGGGTAGATGATTTCCCAAAGGATGCATTTTTTGGCATTTAATTTCAGTCCATGATTTTGGCACCAGTTATTTATTTGCAACAAACCTTACCATAGAATGGCTAAGTCATTTGGAGATTCAATGACTGCTCCTAGCTTGCAGTCATCTGCAAACTAAGTCAGCCAGAGACCTTTGGTATTGGCTTTTACTTCAGAAAAGTATATGCCAAACAGGAGGGGTCCCAGCACAGAATCCTGGGTGATTCCACTGATGACTGGTCTCTTTTTGTAGGTGACTTCCCCTATTTTGATTTCCTGCATCCTGTCTGTGAGCCAGTTACCAATCCAGCAAGTGACATAGGGGTTTATTCCCAGTTTATTTAGCTTTTCTACTATTCCTGAGTGGATAATTGTGTCAAATGTTTGGCCAGGTTGAGCTATGCAGTTCATACGATTTTGCTTTCATCCATTGTTTTGGTTACCTTTTCAAAAAAAAAAAAAAACCCACCAGGGTGAATAATCATGACCTTCCCTTGATGAGACTGAACTGAGACAGATCCAGCATTTAAAGGTTCCTTATGTCCTTGTCGATTAGTCCCATGATAAGGCTTTCCATGACTTTGCATATGAGGCTGGTCAGGCTTATGGGTCTGTAATTATGTGGGTCTGCGGAAGGTCTTCACTTATGCAGGGGAATGACTGTAGCTGTTTTCCATTCACTTGGTGCGAAACCTCTAAGGAGACTAAAAAATAAGTGTTGTTAGGGTTGTCACTAAAAAAATGCCTCATGCTATTCAAGATATATCCAATGATATTGTCAGGCTCCATCAATAAAGTATTTTTAGCTTTGGATAACACTTTTGGAGTTTGGTCTTGAGTGATGGCTAGAGGTGAGTTGGTTTTAGGTATATCTTGATGGGCAGACAGAGGAGTAAAATTAGAGCTAAACTTATCAGCCAGTAGGTTTGTTATATCTTAAACTATAATGTAGGTAACATCATTCACAGTCAGCTCAGTTCATTGCTGCATTGTGCTTTTGAGATCACGAACATAGCTAAAAAAGTCTTGTGATTGTTGTGACGACCTACCACTGGACCAGTAATCAAGGAACCTCAATCCTCCCCACTGGCACCTGTGGGGATGTTCACTGAGAGGATAACAGGTGCACACACACAGTGTTTCCAGATGCAGCTCTCTGCATCAAGTGCAATTTCCCTTAAGAACACACAGAGACTACAGTCAGTCCAGGGCTAGTTCCTCTCTCTTTCTCCAGATCCCCAATAAGACTCCCCACTGGCACAGCTATAGAGTTGAATCCATGGCCACTGTCCCAAGCCAAGTCCTCCAACACTCTCTCTGTCCAACCAGTGCTTCATGTCCCTGCCCAAGTAACTGACACACACATTCTGAGATTTGATTTGCACATACTCACACACAAACACACCTGGGAAAGGCTGGCACAGGTTTACTAGCTATGCCCCCTTTTTCCCAGACTATAAGGTAGTTACCACTGCCACCAGAACTCCTTGCCAGCTACTTTAAGACTCTTCCAATGGTACCCAGTATACTGAGTGAAATTAATATTAATACAAATGGTAGTTTGACCAAGAGCAAGGCTATTAGGAGTGGCAAAACAGTGTCACCAAATAAATATTGAAGTACACTCAGACTTAAATATCTCTATAAAGATCAGCTACAATGAAATGTTTAAATATATTTAATAATAAATAATAAAAGAACAAGAAAATACCAAGTTTATGTTCACAGTGATATCAGAGTTTAAAAGCTCAGAAATATTTAAAATAACGTTGCAGGACAGGCTTAGACAAATAAAGAAAAACAATATCTAAACTAAGCTTCACTGTTCCTAACTGAATTTAAGAGAATTATACTATTCCCTTATAACTTACTTAATAGAGCAGGGCAAGTGTTGTGGTGAGTGGTCCTTCTTATTGTTGTCAGCCCCAAGACAGAATATAGACTGCTCAGTCTCTCTAAGAGACTTCTCAAAATAATATCTACAATATTACTGCTGGGATAGCTTGCAGAATGACATCACTTCTTGTCATTTAACCTCTAGTTTCCATGCAAAGGTCTACTTTAGAATGACAAAAAATTAAAATATCGAGCGCTCACAAGCGAAAAATCAGGAATTCAATATTTAGCTTTTTGGATTGCAGTACAGTGAAGATCGGAATATTTGCCTTTTCCTCACTGTAGTGCGATCTCAGAGTAGGAATATATATTTAGCGGGGGTGTGGGGGTGCAACCCCCCCATAATAGCGATTTTGCTTTTCTGATTTTTCACTTATGTGAGTGCTCGAGAATTTAATTGTTCATTGTTGTAATATAAACCCCCATGCAGAGCTCTCATTGCTGGAAGCTTGAGGACTTATCACCTACCTGTAAAAATACACACACAAGGGCTTTTGTTCAGATCTTTGGCAGATGCTGGAAGTCATAAAACAAGTGTATTCCTCCACACTCTCAAAATAGTAATTAGTTCACCCCAAAGGCAATACAGAAAGCTTCCTAGTATATACTTTGTCTCTGGTTGCATTAAAACCTGTGAGATAGCATCTTTATGGCCAAGCCTTTAAAGTGATTTAATTTCAGATATTTTTCTGAAGTTTGCTGGCCTGAGGTCAACCCTCCAGTTTCCTCTGTTGAAGCATATACATTTAAACAGACAACAGTGCATGTACATTTCTGTTCTCAATAGTAAGGCACACTGTGCATACATTTCAAACACAAGCACTTTACAAATTCCTTTTCAACACAAACATCTATTCAAATCAGTCTGATATACACATGACATACATTTCTAATACATTTTAACACCAGCATCTTGTATGACCCACAGTTCTAATACATTGTATATATCAAACTGGTATTCAGAAATGACATATAATTATTTACAACATTCCAACTAACTGTGCCGGCAGTACCTCCTTTCACCATAATTGTTTTTAGCTTCGGTAGCTATTTTAGCCTCAAACTTGACTTTGGGAGATTTTATTAAGCATCTAAGTCGTTTGTTTATTTCAGTATCAAGGTTCTAACATTCTAAGAATTATTCTTCTGACTTTTTGGTCAGAGTTATTTTCCTTTTATTATGAAGCTTGTTAATATTGTGGTTCCACTATGTGGGATTTTTCCTGGAGTTTATCCTGCACTTGTTCCTATGGGGTACAGCTGAATCTATGCAGTGGTTTAAATGCTGATGTACTGTGGTAGTGCACATATCTGCATATTCAGTGCAGTTACCTTGGTTTGGTGGGGATTTGAAGCTTGCCAATGTATCTCCTAGGAGTGGGTACTTTGCTTAAAGAAATTTCTAAAGGTACCTTAGGTAGAAGGAGTCTCTGGTTTCAATTTTATTTAGAAGAAGACTACTTCATGGTCAGACATAAGCGATGAAGATATGCAAGGGACGGTACCAGATGCTCCCATATTCGTAAGGACTAGATCCTAGATGTTATTCCCCCTAGCAGGTACTCTGAATAATTTTTCCGTGTAATTTGTATTGACAAAGTCCTGGAATCTCTGAGCTTGTGCACTAGTGGTGTTGTAGTTTTCTCAGTCTATAGCTGGATAGTTTAGATTACCTGGGAAAATGGTATTGGGTTTAGTACTGAATGATTCTAGTTCCTGTGGATAGGCATTGTGGCTTTCGTGTGTCGTAGAGGGAGTTCTCTAGCTAGCTAATAGATGGTATGGAGCCTTTCTGATGGCCTTTCTGATCTCTTTCTTGTAGTTATATTTCTACCACCCCTTCTGTTTAGCTGGCTGATGCCGCATATCTCAACTGGCGAGGCATCCTGCTTTCAATACAAAATTCCAGAGTCAGACCCCTGCCTCAAACCTTGAGCCCTGCTCCCACTGTCCTTCCTCTCCTTTCTTTCAGTCTGCACTGTTGCTTTTCTTCATCATTCTTATTCGCTTCTTAGATCTCTTCTCTCTTTAATTTTTTAAATTCTTACTTAAGCCTTTATATGAGGCAAGAGGTAAGTACTTTATTAGAAGCCAAGCAATTAGTACCTAACCTGCTCTAACAATACCCGACCCAAAATGAATTATAAGATAAGCATTAATCAGTTGTATTTCAAAAGGGTGTTTCATGCATTCAGTCCTGTCTGAATCTTCAAGTATTTTAAGTAGAAGGTCCTCAGCAGTTTTAAAATCCCTTAAATAAAATTATCACTTTACAAGTTTTTAGCTGCCTTCTCCATTTAAAATCTTTCTTTTTTACAGATTCTATCAAAGCTCTCTTTTTAAATTATTCTTCTAAAGGTTTCAATATTCTTCTGCGCTTAAATCCTTATGCAAGTTTCTAGCTAACTTCTTTGTTTAAACCTTCTACCTGTAGGCTTTTTAAGCACTTTGTTTAATTTTCTATATATAGTTTTAGCTGCCAACTCATTATTAGCACTTTTCTTGCATGTTTCTAGCTGCAATTTCTGTTTAACTCCTTCTTTTTCCAGTTTTAAGATGTGCAACCCTCCTCCTCTTTTTTCTTTTTGTTTTGTTTTTTTGCCTCACTGTCAATCATCAGCATCCTCCTGGTCAATTGGACATTTGTTCCCCACCACTAGGTTGAGGGTTGAATGGGAGGAGCCATCATTTAGACAACCATTGGGATGGTTTGAAAATTTTTTTGCTCTAGTTCTAACTCTGTGCTTGTACTTGGCAAAAAGCCAGTGGATGGAAGTGTAAAGAGGTGCAACAAACTGTGTTCTCTCATTTTTGTAAGGGTCATGTTCTTTCAAGCTGCCCTTTTCTTTCTCCCTGAAGCAGAAATGGTAGTTTCTGCTGGTCTACACAAGGGAAAGTCACACAACTCTGTGTACCTTCCAAGTACGTTATAAGCCTTTCAGTCACCTGGGTCACAGTCAGGGGCTCATTCATCTGCAGAATCCCTCTCTTTTAAATTGTTTCATCAGGTTCATAGATTAATACTAAGCTAACTGCCCTTGTGAGCCATTTTAAGCCTAGCCATTTATCCCTTGTGAGACTCAAACCCTACACCTTATATTTATAAGGTAAACACCTTAACCATTAGGCCACCCTCAAGCAGATGTCTTTGTTTAAATCCTTTTATGGGTTCAAGGTCCCATCTCTGTGCTTAAATCCCTCTGCCATTGTTATGTCTACTAGCCAGCAGCAGAAGTTTTTTTTTGTTGGTCTCATAAAGAACTGGTGGCATACCTCTCAACCTCTTAGTCCAAAAAATATGGACAAAGCCTGACAAAATGGGGGGACAAAGACCCACAAATAGAGACATAGTTTAAATATTGTCCTTATAAACTTAGGAAGTTGCTAGAATTACAGGGTTTGCTTTAACATACATTTTCTGAAGGATTTGAAGTCTGAAACTCAAATGTATGTCATTTAGTGACTTCAATCCTCAGATCTTACCAGTGATTTACCAGAAAACCACAAATTTTATGAGGAACAGACCAGAAATATGAGCCAAAAATCTGGACATTTTGTGAAAATCTGGACAGTTGAGAGGTATGGCTCGTGGGTATGGCTTTGAAAGAAAGCCAACGGACCATCAACCTGTATGTATCATCACTTAATGGCTATGAATCGATTTATGTATGAATGATCAAGTCACTGGTTTACAAAAAAATAAATATAAAAAATAGTGATTTGAAAACATTTAAAAAAAGCTGGAAAAAAGTTTTTTTTGGAGGGGTCAAACCCCCCGTACCCCCACATTGGGTGCTCTGCCCTACTCCCTAAAAAATATATACACACATATATATATATATATATATATATATATATATATATATATGTGTGTGTGTGTGTGTGTATATATACATATTCACCACAGTTGAGAAAAGGGGAAAAAATTCCAGAAGGGAGCATCACAAGCTGACACAATATTATACACTGAAGTGAAATCACACACAACATTAAGTTTTTGATCTACAACCGCTCATCACTATGCCATGCAAATCTGTTTCAGCACTGTCTTTAGACAGGATTGATTTTATTTTTTTGACTCTATCATACTATAACAAGTAACAAGGTTTTTATTTTACACCTGTTAATATAAGGTAAGACTTCTATTATAAATAGCCATGACATTTACTGTTTCTGCATTTGTACTAATGTTTGCTAGAATCTGTCATTGTTGTTGCTGTATGCAATATTAATGTAACACTGTACACGGTCTCTAAACATAATTTATGTAATGCTGACATTTCTTCTTCACTCTACAATAAATAAATACATATGAGAGCATGGGTCAGAAGTACAACAGGCAGAAAGTAATTTATGACCAAACAAAAGCATTCCCTTGAATTTAGAAATAATTTCAGAGAAAAGTACCAGTAATCTTAAGCTTTCTGCATATGTGTGTGTGTGTGGGGGGGAGTTCGCTACCACAGCCCCTACCCACTACTAAATAATTTAATTAACTGTAAGGTCATCAAGGTTTGATGAAATTAATATTTCTCCTGAATTCTGGCACTGCTGAAGCTCCAGTATAACTCACTCAACTGTAATTTTTGGTTAGAGTTAAACATGTTTTGATCAACTATTTCGTGTTCTCAGAGGTTATTTTATTAACCTTACTGGAGTCCCAAATCTGAAATTCAGAAACCAGAATGATGTTGAGCTGAACATTTTTATTTAGTAGAAGTTAACTAAAAACATTTAGCTGCTACTGGACAAAGGAGCAGCTACTCGCGTCACCGGGTGCAAGTTGTTAGGTGGCACAGCTGGTCCTGCAGTAGAGTTTCCTATCAGGCATGAGTGTAGCATCTGCAGTCATTTAAGCAATCCTGGTTGTTGAAATTAATTTGCTTGTTTTTGCAGTGTGTGCCTGTGTTAGTAGCTGTAGCAAGGAGCTAGTATGGCTTTTTGCTATTGTTTTTTGAGGGACTTCAACTTGTGGATGGAGGGTGTCACTCTAAGGATTGCCTAGGCCATTGAATGGCATAGCTATAGCCAAACAGCCTTTAAAAGCAGAGATAGTTTTCAAGATGTGATAAAGTTACTCAGTTCTAACTTGTAATTGGCACACATTTTTATTTCTTTATGTATTAGAAAACTTGTTAACTACAATATGATTTTGTAATACTAATGTACCTCATATGTTATCTAGTTTTACAATCACAGTTAAACTGCAAAAGAAGCTGGTGATTAATAGCATTTATTTATTAAAAACTTCATAGGAAGTGAGTCATATTTAAAATATTATAGGAGTGGATAAAAGCGGCTGAATGTGAGATTTATTTTCTGCTCCATATCTCTCAACCTTTCAGTGCAGGAAATCTGGACAAAGCCTAAAATAATTGGAGGGAAAAGTCCAAAAACAGATTTTAGACGGTGGTGGTGCTGCGGTTGCATTGTCGCCTCACAGTACACGTTGCCCGTTCGATTCTCTGTTAGAGCATCTTCTGTGTGGTGACATACGTGAATGGGTGTTCCTTCGTTGAAGGTTGTGTGTTAGGCCCAGCAAGCCAGTACGTAAAAATCTACTGCCAGTCATTAGCAGACCGGAGTTCTGCTGTGGCAACCCCTAACCGGGAAAAAGCCAAAAGACACAAACAAACTCTTATGAACTTAGAATGTTTCTAGAGTACAGGATGGGTGTTAGCATGCATTTTCTGAAGGATAGGATGTCTGAATCTCAAATGTATGTCATTATTTAGTGAATCCTTAGTGATATTTCAGAAAACCACAAATTTTTTGTAGAACAGACCAAAAATATGAGGCACAAAACTGGACAGTTAAGATTTATGAACTGCCGTGATGAAAACAACTAGGAATACAAATCTGAGATAAAAGAAGTTATCATTAAATGGGGTTCCTATCAGCATTTTGAATGTTGAAAATGCCGAATTTAATTTAATCGAATTGAAATGTTCGAAATCTCAGAAGAGCGAACTGACAGAACATCGATTTCTTTGCCAGGGAAAGAAATCGGTGGGCCGTCATTGGAGTTTGCTATTTCCTCCACTGTGGTGCAGTCTCAGAGTTGGTATATTTAAGTGGGGGGGGGGGGGTGAAACCTCTCACTTCTGTCAGTGTTTAAAGTATTGGAAAAAATTATTTTTTTTTTGCACGGAACCCCGATTTCTTTCTCTGGGAAAGAAATTGATGTTCCGTCACTTCGCTGTTTTGAGATTTCGAACATTTCAGTTCGATTAAATTGCATTCGGGTGTTTTCAGCATTCAATATGCTGATATAGACCCATTAAATGTAATGATTCACATGCAAATAAAATGCTACAGAAAAGAAAATGCCCTATTAACTGTAAAGTGTTGGAAACTGCATTGTTTTGATCAAAGGTAACAATGTATTTCACTTAATGAATGACTAACCAAATAAAGAAATAAATACAAACTCAATAAATCAGTAAATAAATACATAGGATCTTGCATGTATTCTGTTTTATGTTGCTCTTTATGGCAACATGGAAGCTTTGTCTAGTTGGTTTTATGATTAAGACATAGTTATGCATTTGTTTTATATCACACCTGCTGCTTTAGAAAACAGATTTACAGCTGACCCGGCCTGTTCACATCAAAGTGGAACCGTAGATGCCCAAAGCAGTTACCTGTTCTAGAAACTAGAACAGTTTAGGGTGACATGCTGACAGGAAAATACTAAAGAGCCAAAAGGGCATTTTCCACACCTGCAGGTTCTCTTTATTAAAAAGGAAAAACAGTGTATGCTTGTAGTAGGTCTGTTTGATTATCTAAAAGGTTAAATGGTGGGTAAAGGGGAGGATATTTTACTTAATCCCCTTGTCCCACCCTGAAAACTTAATGCTTGAGTAGATATCTTCTAAGCTCTTCTCTCTGACTTTGCTGAAAGGGCAAACAGAACAAAGCAGAGTAAGGATTTAAGGTGGGCTTATTACAGAACTGAATATCAAATTGTTTAGGCACAACTATGCATTAGCTCCTCAAAAGGAAACTTGGCCAATCAGAGATGCCCTCAACTCTTGTTCTCACTCTATCTCTGTCTCTGTGTGTGCCTGCGTCTCTCTCTCTCTCTCTCTCTCTCTCCTTTTAGTTTGTATGGTCTGAGATTTATTTTTTCCACAGTATAATTCTGAAAGACAGCGAGGTATGAATTATTCATTCAATTCTAACTGCCTTTGCATACCTCTCTACTATATATACAGGGTGGTGGAGGGGGTGGGGGCCGTGTCGAATGCATTTGTGAGCCAAGCAGGGGCCAATTGAATTTCAATCAATTTTTTCTTAAGTTCTCTTTTGGAAGAATGATAAATCTATGCAAAAGATCTGCCCATCTTACTTAAGGCTAGATTTTTGAGTAGCTGCTTGAGGAAAGTTATGCCTGTTTCATATGGAGGGGTATTTGGCCTTTAATTGTATGTTTGAAAGTATTAGAAAATGGGTTATTTTATAGCTATAAATGGGGAGATTTGATATGTTGTATTGTTTTATTATGAGTTGTGGTCACTAAGATAAACTCTAACAAGGTGATACACCTATTTCTTAGTGATACACGGTACTGACTGACTCAAAACTGTTCATCTTAGCCTGCATTTAAGGTGGTAATGCTCTTACTGTTGTAAATTACTGCAGACTACACAAGTGTAGTTTTGTTTTATACCTTCTTTGGCTGTTCAATTTTTTGATACTAAAGACCAATTTTTAGAACTCTGGATGGTGGATTCCTGTTGTACAGTGGTCAAAAGAAGGCTGTGAGGCTGCTTGTGGTTGAAATGGATCATTAACCACTACTTATGGGTGGGAGTTCTAGTAACCACATGTAAAACTGCTCCAAATTAAATTCTTCCATTCACTAGAAGAAATGGAAACAAACTGCTGACATCAAGCAGCTAGTAATGCTGCAGGCTTGAACTGTTGGTAAAACTTCGCTCTGGAGCTGTATGGCACATAATTTGACCTACACACAACCTTCAGCATGTCTTACAACAGATTAAGTGTGCCTTCCCTTTATTCCACTGTTAGTTAAGTATCTCTGTTGTATAAGCTCACACACTCCAAAAGCACTGTTCTTGTTTCAAGTGTGCAGTGCACTGAAAATCTTACCTTCTAAGTCATTTACATACTGTAAAATGTCAACTTCTAAAGTAATGCTTGGTGCACAAGTTCACAGAAAGACAAATTCACTTTTACAGTCTCTCTTACAGACTTTCATACAAATGTTTCTGTAGTCCTGCAGGACTAATTTGCCCTTTTATTATATGACAGAGTACATTTCCACTCAAGTTAATTAATTATGTTAAATGCTTTTAATATGCACAATTTTGTCAAAGTCACTTTCACAACTGGAAGTGGAGCTGTAGTTAGTTAAGGTGCTTTATATGTTCTAAAACTAGTAGAACTGTTTTCATAAGAGAAAGAAGAAACAAACAAACAAACAAAAATATGTTAAACTCAACTTCCTTTTCATTATTGATTTATCTCCTTTATGGCATAAAAACATAAGTACACAACAGTAATACTCGTGATAAAAATTTCACTGGAATGTATCCGGTTCTTTTGTGGATTTTGTAACTTGCTCTTAAATGTTATGATCACAACACATCAGAGTATAATGCACAACTGCCAATGGGTTATTGTTACAGTACTTGCATGGCTGAAAATCCAGAAATGGCAGATGACATGAAACAATTAAAACAGTTTCCAATGTCACTCCCATCCTGTTAATGGGAGTACACTATGAGGTATAGCGGGACATATAGGAATTCACTATGATGTATAGAGGGACATATAGGAGTACACTGTAAGGTACAGAGGGACATATAGAAGTACACTATGAGGTACAGAGGGACATTGGTTTTCTTTCTTTTGGATATTCATAGGGATTTTCCATCTTGTTTTAAATCTTAGGCTGACCAGTACAGGTTCAGTGATCTAAAAAGAGTGAGAATAAAGGCACTAAAACTACATATGGCATCCTGCACCCCATCCCCTTAATTAAGTACAAACTGTAAAAAAAGAAAAAAAAAACAGCAAGAGGCACATACCCCAACTCTCAGAATCCCCACAGTGGAGGCAGAACTCTCCAAACCACCTTATCAAGGATAATAACTTTGAGGGAACTAAAGAACCATTTTTAGAATTCTGCGTGGCGGCTTATTTCATGTTACACAAGGGCAAGAAGAATGCAACAACCAGTGTTTAGGATTTAAGTTTAAAAATGTTACTAAAACAAAAATCCAACTTTTCTAAACCTTTGCCTTTCTTTCATGACTGGTTAGGAATTATGATTCATGCTGGTCCCCATTGATGAATTGTTATACATTTGTTTGGCACATATGATATAAATGTGCAGGACTCAACTTGTAGGTTATGTTTATTATTTTGAAGTTTGGAATTTCCAGAAAAGCATCCTGTATAGTGGGTGTTTACCAGCTAAAAGGTAACTTTCATTCATCTGTACTCTTTTGCCCACCTACAGAAAAAAGCTGGCTTTTCAGTCTGTGACTCTCTGCAAGGGATACAGGTGACAGTGCTTCAAGGGTGTCGAAAATGGAAAAGCTATTAAATGCACCAGCTTTTTCAAAAGATTAAATTTGGATGCTAATACCTTTTTCTGCCTGGAGTCTAACATATATCATTATCACATTATGTATGCCTATAGTTTTGAAAGGCGTTATTTATCCTGTTTGCACAGGGAAGTCAAGTGCAAATGCATACAGCTGGGTGCTACTTGATATCAGCTCCTTTGCTCCTTTACGTGTGAAAAAAAAGTTACATATGTGTTGGTAAAGAAAGTTGGTGGCAACCAAAGTCATGATGTTCAAACCTGTTTAGACTTCACTGACATAGATAGTGAATGCCCTTACTTCCACCATAAAACAGTATACGGAGATGCACTTAGTTGCTGTTTGTTACTCTCCTCGAGTGCTCACAGCAACACTGTGGACATGAACATGCACTTGGTGCTATAATAGTGAGATGAAGGTGCACACAAGCCTTTAACATTCAGCAACATGCCACCACAAATTTCCCAAGCTCACCACCAGATTGTAGTGTTGAACTAGTAAAAGGGGAAGACTCACATGAGATGAGAATAGATGGTGCATGCACTGCCTGAGCCCCAGATACCCACCTAAAGTATACATCATGGAAGCAATAGCTGAACCCAGGATACCCAACTAAAGTATACATCATGGAGACAATACCTGACCCTAGGATACCCAGCTAAAGTATACATCATGGAGGCAATACCTGACCCCAGGATACCCAGCTAAAGTATACATTGTGGAGGCAATACTTGACACCAGGATACCTAACTAAACTATACATCATGGAGGCAATACTTGACCCCAGGATATACATCATGGAGGCAATACCTGACCCCTGGATACGTAATTAAAGTATACATCACGGAGGCAATACCTGACCCTGGGATACCCAGCTAAAGTATACATCATGGTGCAATATCTGACCCCAAGATATCCAGCTAAAGTATAAATCCTAGAGGCAATACCTGACCCTGGGATACCCAGCTAAAGTATACATCATGGAGGCAATACCTGGCCCCCCCAGGATATCCAGCTAAAGTGTACATCATGCAAGCAATAATGCCTGGCATGGTACCTGTTACTGTGTAATTAATGCCTGCCCAGGGGTGTTAAGAGGCTAGACACTGAGGGCATTAATTACACAGTAACACACACCCTGGAGGGCATTATTGTGCTTAGAGAATGGGGTCTTTGTAAAATTGTTGTTTTACTTGCTTATTTATTTTTTTAAGTACTATATTCATTTTTAGGTATTTTTTTAATGTAAAATAGTTCTTCCGCCTAATGTTTCAAACTTGCTGTAGTACATGTTGTTAATGGTGTTGGATGAGGCATTTTACATTAAACATATAAAAATAATACAATGCTTTAAAAATAATAAGCAAATAAAATACAGTTTTACACAGAACCCATTCTCTCTCCTGTATATACACACACACACACACACACACACACACACACACACACACACACACACACACACACACACACACACATTCACTCACACAAGATTGGTCTCACCATCTTTCTTAGTCTCTCACAGAGTCTCCCCTCCTTTTATATATGCATTCAGTTCATACCTCTCAACCTCAAAGAGGAAGAAATCTGGACAAAGCCATAAATAAAAGTGGGACAAAGGCCCAAAAATAGGGACAATTTTTAAATATTGCTCTTAGAGCCTTAGAAAGTTGGTAGAATAACAAGTTTTGTATTAGCGTGAGTTTCCTGAAGGATATGAAGTCAAACTCAAATGTCTGTAATTATTTTCTAACTTCACTCTTTAATGATTTACTACTATTTTTCCAGAAAAACCACAATTTTATGAAAAATAAACCAAAAAGATGAGGCAAAAATCTGGACATTCTGTGAAAATTTGTACAGTAGATTTGTATGATTCACTCACACAAGATTGTTCTCACTCTTCACATTCTCTCTCACACAGGCTTCTCTTCATACATGCATTCAGTCACACAAGATCACTCTCACTTCCTCTATCACTCTCTCAATCTCTCTCTCTCACACACGCGCGCACGCGTGTGCGCACACACACACACACACACACACACACACACACACACACACACACACACTAGTCTCGCTCTTTTTTTTTTTTTTACATTTTATGTTCGCTAAACAGCAGAACCGCTGCTTAGCAAGCATAAAACAATGGCGGACATTATTTTTTTTGCAGTCCAAGCTGCATGGCATCTTGATATGCTGCCGTGAAGCGGCGGACTCCTTTGTCAGCAGCCATTACTTGTACATGAATACCCTACTAGACAATGTTCGTTCTCCAACCAGGGTATTGATGTACAGTTTGCTCATTCTTTAAAGAGGCAATAACTGACTCCATGACAGCCAATTAAAGTATACATTATGGAGGAACAAGAAATATGTGCACAGAACACAGCTGGTAGTCTGCCTTATGAGCAGACTAGTTGAGAGACGAAAGAACTGCATAAGAAAAACAGATGTCCTGCCAGTTCACATTCTGTAAGTGAGCTCTTTACTGAACTGGAAGAAGTGCACATTATCTTGTTGTTCAGCTCATTAGCCGGCATCTTCTGACCCTTGATCCTTGCTAACTTAAATATGCTGGTTGAGCCAAGAAGTTATTTTATGGTAATGTATTAGAGACATCATTCTATATAACAGCTGCTAGAAAATGGAAAGCATGGTGCTTAGTGATTACATTTTCTTTTTCATGGACTCCAGGATCTACAGTTTAGTCCTGTGTACTGGTTGATATCTATGAATAATTGCTGTGTTTTCCCTGCATCTGAGTGAGGTTTGGCTAGGCACTTTGATTTCCTTCCCCAAGTGGAAAAAAACTCATACTAGCTGATTGCCTGCTGAAAAATACTCATCATGCAGCTTTTAAATGCTTATTTCCTAAGCACTTAACTATAATCACTGCTCAATAGCAAAATAAATTCAACTATTAGCCAGTACATAGATGAAATATTATTAAATAAGCTACCGTTCTCCAAAACAGAGTTAAAATACATTAATACATAATTATGACATATGGTCATACAATCATTTCTACCACTACAAGTCCAGCATAAAGTTCATATTAACATCCAGATAAGATGACTATAGCTATGCAAGTATGAATAGCACAACACAAGGAAAGAATCCATTGCTGTACATCTGAGACAAAAAGCCCCATCATCCAGTACCATCCAAATAAAGTATGCTCAAAACAGTGAGCCAGCCTCCCTCCTTGCAGTAAGATCACAAATGAAAAGTCCTCACGTCCATTCTCTTCTTTTCATTGCCGTGCTGTTTCCCTGCTGTGGTATGAATTAATCTGTTAGGTAAATTTGCCAGGAGTGATTAGCTGTATAATCAAGTGTTCACTGTGTGCAGGCAGGGCAATTAGCAGGACCCCTGTTTGAAGGATCTCTGAGAAAAATTGTAAAAGCCCCATGAAATATCTTTAAATATGATGTGCTCATCTGTACATTTGATAAAGCAAGTAACCTTGACTGTGCAACAGCAAAATTGTTTAATTATAATGCGTTTTATGTTAAGGGTTAGGGTTTTTGGTTTACAGTTAGTATTTTAGGTACAGGATTAGTGTTTTAGATTTAGCTTTAAGGTTGGGTCAGTGTTCTAGGGTTATAGTTAATGTTTTAGGTTTAAGGTTGGGGTATGTGTTTTAGGGATTTTTTTTTTTTTTGGTTAGATTTAGTGTTTTAGGTTTAGGGTTAGGGTCAGTGTTTTAGGTTTACACTTAATTATGTTTAGGGTTAAGTTTAGGGTTGCAGTTACCAGAGAGGGAAAAACTAATGCAGTTGAAAACTATTTTTATTTTATTATTATTATTATTATTATTACTATTATTATTATTATTACTACTACTGTTGCATTTTGTGATGCTCACTGACACCGCAGAAATCTGTTTGCATGTAGCAGGTTCACTGGGGAAGGACTAGAGTGAGATGTAATATTTCTTCTGTCAAGAATAACTTGTCCAAGAAAAAGAAAGTACAGCGATGATTTCCGTTTGTTACAAATAACCTACAACAATTTGCCCACTCAGCTGTATTTACAGACTGTTCACAGTTTAGAAAATAAAACCAACCACAAACTTTTCGTACAAGTTCAGAAATCCTCTTGGGCAAAAACACAATGTCTACATGGATCAAGAATGTTAGTAAAGTCTAAATGATGTCAGGACAAGTGGAATCTGCTGTGGCTGAATCCAAAACTCAGCTAGCCAATGAAGCCATAGGCAATAATAGACTGAGTCATGGCACACTAGTCTAAACAAGAGAAACAAGGGATGTGATTAATATTAACATTATAACATTCTAGTAAGATGGGAATAGTTTGGCTAAATTAAGCAAGTTCCAAATCAGATCATCACAACATCCAACCAAGCAAGACTTGAACAGAAAAGCAGCATTCCAATATATGCTTTTTCAGATGACAGAATTATTTTTTTATTTATTTTTATTATATATTAATAATATGTTAAATGAAACAGAAAAGATTAAATTCAACTTTACATACTGTTATACAAGGTTAGGAATGCATTGAATCATCAAAGTAATATTGTACAATTACCACATTAAGAGTCTTGGTATTTCAATAGTAACATTTCAAGGCTCTCCCAACCACTAAAAGTCCTAATATGATTTATAGATCTTATTATGTTCACTTCTTCTTTCAGTTTTACATAGTATTGCTGTTAAATTTAAAAATTCTTTGACTATAGAAACTGAGTTTGATTTCCATTTTTTGTGATAACTTTTCTAGCTACTGCCAGAAGACCCCAGAAAATTTTTGTTGTTTGGCTTTTACAGATAAAGGAAGTGCAACATTCATTAGTATTTTTGATCTAAAGGACAATTATCAGACCATAACCCCTTAAAAAATATACTTATATTTCCCCCAATATACATTTAATTTTTTTACAACTTTACCACATCTCCAACAAACCAGTCATTTTACTAAACTTTAGAGATTTTAATAACACACATTCTAAATATATATAACCACATAAAAACTTTTCAGTAGAATCTCGAAGAAGTTTGACTAGCTGATTTAAGTAACAAAGTTTTATTCTTAATACCTGTTTAGTCACTCAGTCCACTACTATGTAAAAAGTTGCAGAATTTTTCATCAACATTATTGTTATTATTTATAATTAATTTATATAATTTGGGCAACCTTCCTTTGTTAGGTCAATGTGCCTTCAATGATGGCATTTATATATTCATATAATGGGGGAATGGTGTTCTGTTCCTCTTCACTCATACTATCTACAAATTCATTTAATTTCTTACTGATGGATAATATTAACTGGTTAACAGATTCATCCACCTTATAATCTTTCATTAAATATTCTGGTGACTTATCTTTTCCTTTTTCAAAGCAATCAGACCATAATACTAATTCATTCCTTTTTAGTAAATTCATTTTAATATTGTTCTGAGTTTCCTTAAATCTGGAGTTGTGTGCAATGGGAAAGATAAAAAAAATTCTATTTTGATATTAATGGAGTTTTAAAAACCCATTTCTTAACTGTTTTAAGAATTGATTTCATATATACAGAGTCTAAAGACTGAAATTAATGTCCTTCTAAGGTAAATTTTATTAACCAGATGAAAGGGTTGATACACATTTCTAATTTAACAGATTTAATAAACCTATAAGAATTTAAAGAATAAGAACTTATAAGTAAAATCTGCTGATGAATGGTTTTCCATTGACAAGTGTAAATTGAGTCTATCTAGAGTATAATAGAGTTAAAATTTTCAGCACAGAATAATATTCTACATCTGTGAAGCTAATACCACCATGCTACCATAGTCTTATATGATTTCAATAAGCAATTCTCAGCTTTTTTAGGATACCATAGGAGTGAAGTTAACATTTTTTTCTGTTTTCATTAAAAGTTTTTGTCTGGAATTAAAGCTATTAAATGCAATGTGTATATATTATTGGGTAATATAATAATTTAATAAGTACTAACCTATCCTTGAAAGTAAAAAAAAAAAACAAAAAAAAAAAACAAACAAAAAAATACATTCATCTCATTGTTAATACGAAATATCACTTCAATTTTTTTTCAAAATTATTTTAACAATCTTACTCACGTCTTGATAGTTTTTTTATTTCTAAATATTTAGTTCTTTTCCTTTCCTATTATATTTTTATTTATCTTTAAGCTTACTATCTGGTAATTGATTTAACTCTAAAGTTTCAGTTCTATTATTATTAAATTTCAGCAGTGATACTTCTTGAAACTTTTCAATTTCCTTATCTATTTCTTCAACAGAATAATTTAAATTTTATATAGTTAGTAAAATATCACCTGCAAAATGCTGTGTTTTAGATTGACAATCCTTGTTATTTGAGAATCCATCATTTTTTATTGCTTCTTATACTATTAGCTAAGGGTCACAATAACTAATGGAAATAGCAGAGGGGACAAGAGATACTGTTGCTTTATGCCTTGTTTTAAGAAAATCCTTGAGAAATGTGAGATCCAATTTTAACATGTGCTTTGGAGTCTCTATGCAGATTTTTAATATTCCAATAAGTTATTCCAGAAATGCAAACACTTCTAAAGTTTTAAACCAGTGATTCAACTCTACAGAATCAAAAGCTCTCTCAATATCTAAGCTAATTAGGACCAATTTCTTGTTCATTATTTTTGCTAAATCTAACATAGTAGTCTTTTTATATTATCATACATTAATCTGTTGACAATAAATCATGTTTGATCTTTATTAATTAATCTATACATCTTAATCTTGTGGCAAAGATGAAAGAAAATATTTTATAATCTACATTTAATAATGAATCAGGCCTATATGAGGAAACTAAAATTGTATCCTTTCCTTGTCTAAGTATAGGTGAAATTACAGAAAATTTCCATAAGGGAGGAAATATTTTTGTCACTCTGAATTATCCTGAAATCATCACTCAGTAATTCTAAAATACTTAATGAAAGCAGACTATATAATTCCAGGGTCTATATCACTTCGACAAAATGGCAGAAGTTCGAACACCATATGTTCGAACTTCTAACCTCGAAGTGCAAAACCATCGAAGGCATAGAACAGCAATTTTTTTCCCAGGGAAAAAAATTGCTGTTCCAAGAAACACACACACAACACAAGCACACCAAAAAAAACAGCAATCCACACACATACACTTAAAATCCTACATCTAACCCTACGCTAAACTGTACATACACTACTATCTATCCACTTACCGTAACCCAAACCCTAACCCTAAGGTCCGTCACTATTGCATACTCACCTGACCTGGACCCTAACTCACCTATCCCACCCTAACCCTGAAGTCTTTCACTATGGCACACCTACTTCATCCGTGCCCTAACCCTAACTCACCTATCCCACCCTAACCCTAAAATCTGTCACTATCGCACACACTCCTCACCCGAGCCCTAACCCTAACGTCCGCACAATTGCACACTTACCTGAACCTGACCCATAACTTTCAACCAGTGCTGAAAATCATGAAGCCACAGAAACGGCCCACCAAATTCTTTCCTTGGGAAAGAATTCGGTGTTCTGCGGCTTCGCGATAATCAGTTTTCAAACTTCACAGTTCGAACATATGGTATTCGAACTGCTGAAGTTTCGACGAACTGATAGGAACCCTAATTCCATACTTAACCATCTAACCCTGAAGCTTTACCATTTTCCCTTTTTAGAAGCTTCTTTAACTTATATTAGGAAAATAGGCTTATTCAACAAGATATTTATTGTGATAACTCTCAACTGTATAGATTTTTGCAGAATGTCCAGATTTTTGCCTCATATTTTGGGTCCATTCCTCACAAAACTGTGGTTTTCTGGCAAATTATTGAGGGTTGGAATCAGAAAATAACAACAGACATTTCAGTTTCAGACTTTATATCCTTCAGAAAATTCATGCTAATAAGAAAGCTGTTCTTCTATCCATTTTCTAAGTCTGTAAGAGTGATATTTAAAAAGTGTATTTATTTTTGGGCCTTTGTCCCAACATAATTATGGCTTTGTCCAGTTTTCTTGCTCTAAGCGGTTGAGAGGTATGTCGGTCATTAAGTTTATTAGTAATTTTTTTCTTTAAATATTTGTCAATTTTGTAATTACCAGGATTATTAGTTTTATCTTTATTAAGACCCTCATGGATTAAAAAAATATATTAAGCATTTACTCTGTGCCTGAAGTAAGCTTATTAGTGTAAGGATTTAGGATATTATTGATTTGTTACTTTTTGCTTAACATTTTACTTCTATTAGCTAATCTATGTCGATTTTTTGAAGTCATTGCATATTTGTGCAATTTTATTTTCTTCAAAAGCTAGCTCCACTTTATTCTTTAAAACTGTTTGATAAAAATTGTTCCCTTTATTAAGTAAATCTATAGAGGCATAAATCCCATCAGTTCTAGTTTACATCCCATGTGCATAAGAATGAGTGAATAGCAATGATTAATCTTCTGCTTTTACTATTAAATCAACTAAATTATTATTACTAATCCATATGTTTAATGCTTTATTAGCTGATGCCAGAATTTCAGCTTTGTTCTGTTCACTTGTATCTTCTGTAATAGATATTCAGTTAAAATCCCATGCTAAAAAATAAACTACCTTTCCAATGACCTTGTAGTAAGTTTAAGTGATCTTTAGCCACTCTTGCACCTATTCCATGCAACCAGTAAAAATTAGTGTATAGAGTTGCCATTGTATTTAATTATTACAATTGTATACATTCCTTTGGGATCATTAATGGACTCCATGACCTTAGGCTTCACAATAGATTTTCTCCAAAGTATAGCAGTTCCTCTTCCCTTTTTGCTGAAAGAAGCAGATGATAACATTTTATAATGCAAGTTATTTAAATACTGTATATCTTTTTCTATCAAATGAGTCTCTTGCAAGCATATGATGTCTTATCTGTTTTAGATATATCATTAATGATTTCATTTTGTTGCCATTATTTAATCCATTTACATTAATAGATAATAGAGCAAAACTATCCATCCTATGTATTTAAAAAAGGGTTCTTTTAAAAGATAACATTACACATTTATCCATCATATTAATTTAATTGAATACAAGACTCTAATGCATTCCAATAACACTATCTTAACAGTCCACATTTTTTTAATTCTTCCTTTGTACAAACTAAACTTAAAACTCTTAAATAAAAACAAGTCTACAACTATAAGTATATATATTACTAATAAAACACAACCTACCATGGATATCACAGTTCCTAGTTTGCCTAGCAAATAGACAAACTACTATACTCTCTCTCTACCTACAAATACTTAAACATTCATCAAAGAATAGCCATAAGCTAAACAAATAATGAATATATTATATACAAGTTAAAAATAAGATGACCTTAGGAATTACAATAGATTTTCTCCAAAGTATAGCAGTTCATCTCTTCTTTTTGTTAAACGAAGCAGATGATAACATTTGTTTAATTTTAGCAGGGGGGTTTAACTGCATATCTGGTATAGAATAATAATAAGAGATAAATCTATTTTCACATTACTACGTAGGAGTTAATAATCTCCTCTATTAATCACAAATATCAAATAATCTAACAAACAGTGTAGTATATACCTACGTATGTATCAGTAGTATAAAATATCCATTAAATATTACTTAATTATTCACTCATTCAACATTATTATAACAAAATCTCTAAATAAATAAGTAGAACAAAGTTGGACCCGAAAAGATAAAGATATCTGTAAACTTACAGGGGTCAGGGAATCTTATCATACTAAACTATTATACAAAAGGAAAATCAATGCACATATATATTCATCATTCTAAAAGATATACACATATTTTATAGATCTAACAAAAGCTCTGAATTCATTTTACAAGTGTCTATATCTCAAACTTGTGCAACATTCTTAATAGGATAAATGTTGAAATATTTAATCATCCTTTAACTTATTAAACTAATTAATAGAAATATGTAAATTACTGAGGTCAAAGTGGATGTCTTGCTATTTCTATGGAGTCAAAAAACAAAACAAACAAAAAAAAAACATCTGCAATACATATATTGTATTCAGTAGTTACAACATCCCATTCTTCCTTCCTAGAAGCCTAATGTATAACAGAGACAACACCTGGAAAGCCTGGCATAACACAAAGGCACCTCCCCTATTACAAAAATATAGGGAATTGTGGAATCTAGTCAAGAAAATAATAAGGACAAAAAGTCCTACTATAACTCTGCTCAACTAGACAACAAATCCAACCCCCGTAAATTCTGGGCTACCCTCAACAATATCCTCTCTCCTGGTTGCCCTTCAAATCCCTCTCCTTACCCAAACAACTCACCACAAGAAACCGCTAATCTCCTTAACAAGCACTTTAAACAGTCCAAAACCTCACTCACTCCAACTCAAACACAACTACTCCACCAGCCCCACCTGACCCTCTTAACAAAAGTCGCTTCTCCTTTCAACCTGTCTCCACCTTCTACATTAAATCACTTCTTTTGAAATGTAATACCTGCTCCCCCATCTCAGATAATCTCCCCCATCTTTCATCAAACTTGCTGCTGACTCTATAGCCTATCCTGTATCAATTCTTATCAACAGATCCATCCAGGAAGCTACAGTTCCATCAATTTGGAAATCTTTCTTCACTACCCCCCTCCATAAAGGTGGTAATTCTACTGACCCATCTAACTATTGTCCTATTGCCATCCTATCACCCCTCTGTAAGATACTAGAAAAATGTATTCACTCACAACTTCTCAAATACCTCCTCCAGCAAAACCTTCTCACTCCCACACAACATGGTTTCCGCCCTAACCATAGTACATCTGCTGCTCTCCTACCTTTCACACACACCATAGCAGAGGCTCGTGACAACAATCTACTCATATCTTATCTCTTCCTTGACCTTTCCAAAGCCTTTGACACAGTATCTCACTCCATCCTCCTAACTGAACTTGCAAACCTTAATCTGTCTGCTACCTTCCTTACCTGGTTCTCCAGCTACCTATCTTGTAGACAACGATCTGTCAGATGGCTATCTTCCTATTCTCCCTATATTTCAGTCCCTACTGGAGTCCCTCAGGGCTCCATCTTGGGTCCCCTACTATTTAATGTTTTCACAAATGAGCTCTACACATCTTGCAAAAACTCTTCCCTCATCCAATATGCAGAGGACTCAACACTCATCTCCATCTCAAACAACATCTCAGAACTACATTGCCTCACTCAACACTCCTTCTTACCACTGGAAAATGATTGTGAGATAATCAACTCATTCTCAACCCCAGAAAGTCTAAGCTCTTGCTTTTTCTCCCCCGCTCTGTTTCCCATCATAAATCCACTTTTATTATCACTTCCTCCAACAACACAATCATTCGGCCCGAACCTCAAACTAAACTCTTAGGTATCATAATAGACAATGATCTCAAATTTAACCTACACCTACTCCAATGTATAAAAAAGACAATCCAGAAACTAGGATTGCTGTATCATAATAAAAAATGTCTAACTCCAAATGCTAGACTCTCCCTAGCTCAGGCATTCCTCATACTCTCACTTCTGTATGCTGCCCCAGTACTAACATATATCCAGCACACTACCTTGACTAAACTCCAACAAACATATCATAAAATTGCTAGATTCTTTACCAACTCTCACTACACCTCACATCACTGCCTTGCCCTAAACTCCATGCAATGGCTTGAATTCCCACAGCTACTGTTAATATTACAATTCCAAATTGTACACTCTATACTATATAGACACAATCTTCCTGTCCGACTCTCTCTACCCTTGTATCCACCTACTCCCCATTTCGGTCCCTGCGCACTTCAAACCAGCAACTACTAGCAGTCTATTCCCCAAAGAAAAATTTCCCTTAGACCTACATGCCATTATACACCCATCTCACTTTAAAAAGGAACTTAAACCTCATCTGCTCCACTCCAAAACGTGTCCATGCCATAACCTCTCCTAACCCCCACTTTCAAAGTTCATAATTCCCACCCATTCTACCTAGACTGCAAAAAACAGCCTGCCAAATCTCTCAAAGTATAAAACTAATACACTTTCTAATCACATGTTATTCTTCATCACTAAATATTATTACATATACAAGGCCTTATGCTGATATACTATCCTACTCTTAATCCCTTCTCTGCTCATCCTATTATATATATATTTTACTTCTCTTTTTGTGCTATCTTTAGATATAGCTAGCTGTTTTCTAGATGTACCTGGACCTTGTTTTACCATTACTACATAACTTTCTCATACTGTAGACTAAATGGGAATCTTTTTTCTGCAAAATGTTAAATGAATGTAACTAACTGTAACTTGTTTTTCTCTGTAAAATATACACTGAATTTAACTAAATTTATCATGTATTCTCTAATAACATGTATATTAAATGTAACTGGAGCTTTTCTCCTCGGGTCTCCACTGAAAATGGGTTTCTAACCCAGCTGGACTAACCCGGTTAACAAATGTCAATAAATAAATATTAAAAAATCTACTTTAGTTTCTGTCAAAATACATGTATAGATTCAGCAATATAACTTTCAGATTTCAGTTCTGACGTATGAAATTAGTTATTTCAGGTAGTATTAGTGAATCTAATAACATATAATATGCAAAAAGCTTCAACATTCACATGACAAAGCTTCAAATGTCAGCTTTCAAAACATTTTCCAATATTTGATATGATTTCTATGTAAATTATATGACATCTTGTACATTCACATTTCTGCCACGCACAGGTAGATGTAATACATATCTTTCTTATAAGCAGTTTATTTAAATTTTTATGTCTTATTTGCCCACCAATATTCTACCTATTCTATATAACTTGCATTCTAAAGTCTTCCATCAAAGAGCTATTTAATCATCAGCTCTGTATTAAAGATTATAGTATGCCTATATATTTCTTAACTTACTAATACTGCTCTTTTATTAATCTTACATAGTAGATGTTTCATTCCTTCTGCACTTGCAAATTCCTAATATGTTTACTCTTCCTATTAATTCTAGTATTATAAGCAATTTTGACTATATGTAAAATAATCCCTGCTTGCTTAATTTTAATGTTTTAGCAATTGTGAACTGCTGTTCTGATCTAAGCTTCACATCCTGACATTTTAATTTGATTACAGCATGCGAAAATGACAACTCACAGTACATATTAGCTGCTAATGTCCTCTGTAAGTTTCTTATTCTTCTTAATTCTTTTAAACTGTTCTAATCATTAACAAACAACTTTATTTCTTTCCATTAATATGTACGGTTAGAGTTAACACTAAAGTGTAAGATACTAACGTTCAGCAAAATGTAAGCAAATTATGTTAGCAACAGCTCAATATAAAACATTACTATATCATTTGTTTTACCAATTCTTCACTTCTAAGAAAAGAAAAAATATATATTATTTTGATTAGATTTCTCACATATATACCTGAAAAAAAGAAAGAAAAAGAAAGTTCCATTCTGTTTTCACAAACATCAGTGATGAACATTGACCTAGATTGTCTTCAAAACAGGCAAGCAAGAATTCAGCATTTTCAAACAATTTTTTTAAAATTAATTGCTTCATAAACAACCCATGAAAGGAATGTTACACAAGAACAAAGAAAACTAAATCACCAGCAATTTAAGACTTCTAATTAGCATATTACTTAGATCTGACATTCAGTTAATCCAGCAATGCACATGCTAAGCAAACAAACAAATAAAACAAAACTCTGTAGTTATATAGTCTTTAGCTTAAAATATAAATACATACTTATATATGTTTTGAAGCTTAAAGTCCAATACAAACCTATTACTTAAAGGTTAGATCTATAGTTTCAGAAAATAAAAGTCCTGCAATCAGAGAATAAAAGTCACTTTTTCCAGGAATTCATTCCACTCTTGTTTCTTGAAGGATATACTGTTCCAATCCATTTCTTCTGTAGTATTAAGAATTTTATTTTTGTTGACAAAAGTGGATGCCTCCTCCAGTGTGTCATATATTTTAGTTCCTTCAGAAAAAATAATTTGATCTTTGCAGGAAACACCAAAGTGGTTTAATATTATTCTTTTTTTAATTTACTTGATCAGAGCTAAGTAAGATTTTATTTTACTCGTTACTGGAATAATCATTTTCAAATCTGACTACATGTTCACCTGTTTTAATAGGCGGGCTGAACCATGCTGTTTTTTAATATGTGATCTTTTTCTAAGCTGGAAAGCTATAATTGAAAGTGGTGGTGAGTTTTCCATCTTCAAAGGTGCTCTCAAGGATCTATGTGCCTTTTCAATTTCAAAAGATAAAGTTTCAGGTAGATTTAATGTTTTATGTAGCCAGGTTGTCAAGAAGTTTATTATATTGTCTCCCTCATACTTTTCAGGTATACCATAAATTCTAATGTTATTTTGTCCCAGTCTATTTTCTAAATCGTCAAATTTATCTATGAGCCAGTTATTTTGTTTTAAAATAACTTCAGTCTGATACTAACCTTCAGTTTTTCTCTTCATGATACTTTAAAGCTTCTTCCATACTGCTGATTTGTGCCCTTTGTTGTTTCATAAGAAATTTTAAGTGTGCCATTTTTTTTTCTGGTCTATTCTTTGTAATTTCTATTTTGGCATTCAGTTTGTCCATTTTAAGTAGTACATTATGCATGCTAGATATTAGTGACAGGATTTCCTTTTTAACAGAAGAATACTGAGTACCATTTCTTGAGTGGCAAATGTTGAAGTCTTTTCTCTCTTAACAAAACAGTTGAAATTCTGACAGGAAAATTACAGCTTTTGAAGAACATGAAACTGTAATCTTTTCTTTGACTATTATGGAATAAAATTAGCTAACAGGTATCTCCAATTTTTTACTTTTTATCATTTTTTTCCTGTTAGAGAAGAGTTTTCAGTCACAGAGCTTCCACCAGTTGCTGTTCTCAGTTAGCCATCTTGGCCACACTCCTTAGATGGTGGAAATCTAAGTAAAAAGCAAGAACTAATGCTGTACTAGACTAAACCAAAAGCACGAGCCAAGTCAAGTTACCATAGTGTTTGACAGGAGAGGGTATGTAAAAGGGCAAACCAATTGCAGTTCCAGGAGTAAGCTGTAGCAGATCTCAAGTCCT
>NC_056747.1:388432685-388465185 GCF_019279795.1 Protopterus annectens | reverse complement strand
AGCAAACATCCTAGATCCATATATATATATATATATATATATATATATATATGTCTTTGGTTACAAGGTCAGTGTGATAGAAAAAATGTAATAATGTTAATTGAGACTTGGCCTGTAGGCCAAAACTTTATTTTCCTACGACAGCATTGCTGCTGGAAATAGTCAGAGAATTCAGGAACCTGTGACACAGAAGTCAGGCAGCACTAATACACTTACTGAAACAGAAAACAACACACTGAATTTCTATGCTCAGTTTGCATTAGGTACAAAAAGCTGCAAGCCATTGAGATGAAGAGTGCCAAATGCCATATGTAAAGTTAGCAACCCAGTCAGACGTACATTTGGAGCATGCGTATCATAAGCTACACTTCAGGAAATGACAAAGTCATTATTTAGCAGTACTCCTACCATGATAACCACGGTGGTACAGCGGTAACGTTGTTGCCTCACAGCAAGAGGTTCTCCCGTTTGATTCTCGGCTGGAGTGCCTTCTGTGTGGAGTCTGCATGTCCTCCCCGCGGTCGAGCGGCCTCCGAAAGACATGCGTGAATGAGCGTGCCTTTGCTGAAGGTTGGGCGTCGGGCTGGCAACTCAGCACCATAAAAATCTACTGCCAATCATTAGCAGACCGGAGTTCCGCTGTGGCGACCCCTAACCGGGAAAAGACGGAAAGACAAAATCCTAGCCATACATATCTTCAATAGCATCTTGTAGAATATTAGAGAGAAGGAACTGTGTTCCCTGAAACAAAAGAGTCTCAAAAAAGACAAAACATTTTGTTTGTCTTTAGCAATTTTTCCCCAGAATTCAGGAACTGTGTAGTAAGTAATTAGTGGCTTAACTAGGGAAGCAAGTAAATGATTTCTGTCAGCAACTGAAGATGTGTATTTTGGAAATGGGAAATTTACATCCTGGGAACAAATCAAAGATTTACTGTTTCAACCAACAAAGCATTCTGATGTGCTGCCTTTATATTTGTCTGTACAGTGAAGAAAACCATTCATTTTTTTTATTTTTTTTTATTTCTGTAATGGATTGCCCAGTCTAGAGCATGTACTCTTTGGCCTCTGCAGGAATCAGTTCATCCAGCTGCCATTATGGAAGCACTCACCTATTGCCTTAAAGTAATTATCATGTTATACCCCACAGCAAGAGAACAACAGTCACTGTACCCTCTTGCTCTGGAGTTGAGATCATTCACTTTGTACAGGTCAAGTGGCGTCACCTATTGTGCCTTGGTTTTTGCTGTATAAAAATTCTGCCTTTAAACCTGCAAAGTTAAAACATGTTCCAAAGATAACACAAATTTATCTTTTAACATATTAAATCAGTGAAATCTAGGCTGGGAAAGTGGAAACTGAAACAACACTTGCACATTTTATATTCAGACATCTTTATGAGGCTCCGAATTTTAAAGGAATGACCTCTTACATATTTCTCAAAGACTTCACAACTGGTCATATCACTGGAAATGAATAATCGGCCTCTTGTGGGAAACAGTATAATATTGTTCAGTGTATTTTAAGGGAACTCCTGGCTAACAGAACAGGATTTCTCTAAGAATTTGCAGGACAGTAAATTAGATTGAATACCACCCACGAGAGGAATTGCGCTAATATACCATAGTTTCATCTTTTGCTTTTAATCTTTTAATTGAGAAAATCCCAACGAGGCTTGTCAAAGTATGCTTAAGAAGTTTGGGGTTCTTTATTGAAACAATTTTGAAGAAACTACAAATGATCCCTCAGCACTAACACTTTAAAGCTGTCACCAGATAGTTAATGTGTCCTACCTGTGGAAAGAGTTTCTCTGCATCACCATTAGTAATATAAAACAGTACAATGTTCTTGCAGTGGAACCAGTTTAAATTTAAAGCTAGCTCTTCAAGTACCTTTAAACTTTATCTGTGACTAGGCTACATGTATTATAGAGGTGAATAATTGCATAAAAAGAGCTGATTCCTGTTAGTTACTACTGAGTAAAAAAAATGGTAATGAGAAGACAGGGAAAAGACATAGCATTTAGGATTCCTATAGAAAAGACGTAGCATTTAGGATTCCTATAGAAAAGACGTAGCATTTAGGATTCCTATAGAGGTATGCATTTCTCATACAATCTACCCGCAAAGAAAACATAAGTGAGTAAACATATTTGCAAGGGGGGTAAGCCCCCTACATTCTGCACACCTCCTGATCTTGTACATACTAACTCTGTGGACCTACAACAGTGGGAAAAGGAGAAAGTCTGCAGTAAAGCATGCCGCTGTCTCAAAAAAACAGCCTTTCCATTGCATCTAGGGAGTCTAGACTTTCAGTTCACAATACAGGATGATTATGTGACCAATTGTGCTTGGGCAGGTAGAACACAATCATTGTAAATCACCTGTAGAGAAACCATCATTTAGTGTTTGCATTCATTTATTTACTCAGGCATTTATTTATGTGTATTATATAATTTATTCTCACTCCATAGTCATAGCTAGCTGTTGCAATACTTAAGCAGTAGGTGTAAAAGCCTCTTACTTGGGAAGGAGTCCAAAGCCATTCCAGAAAATTAGTAGGTTGTTTTTTAATGCCGTTTATGTTCTTGAGTCACTGGATTTGGAATTACTCTGCTTACAGTCCTGATTTTTTGCATCCAGTACCTTAGCCCTGTTGGTCAGCTCAGGTAGTTTGGTACTACTGTACAAAGTTGATACGGACAAGTACCGTGGTGATTTACACTGGTTACTCACACTTGTATCTCACGGGAAGTGATGGAAAGAATTCGAAGAGGTAATACTGTTGACTTTTGGTTGTCATTGACATATACAAATTCATATGTATAGTTTCTGTCTGTGGACTAATGAGGTTTAGTAACAAACCAGTTTGTCCTGGGACATCTTCAGAGTGTGGTTTAGTTAATTATATTAGTAGGAGTAAAGAGAGTGGGGGGATGAAAGGGTTAATTGGGGAGGGATGATTGGGAGGAAATGAGGTATGGGCAGAGAGGAGCTTAAGGGACTTATGCAAGTGTAACTGGGTAAGAAATCACATTTTGGCATGAACTTGCTATATGGCAAGCTTACATCCAGGATGACCTGTGAGAGTATGGTGATGGACAGGTAGGCGATGGGTCAAGGGTGGTAGGTAGACAGGAGGTGAGTTATATTTGTAAACAAGAGAAGAATTTACATGTGGCATGTGATGGTGGGTGGCTAGTTTGCTGGATAGTGGAATGCAGAGGGCATTCTTCCTAGTGCGGCCTTTGGCTTGCGGGTTTTCCTTGTGGTTAAGGTAAATATGTGTGTCTGGATCTAGCATGGTTTTCAGAGTTTACAATCATGGGCAAATGGTTGTTGACTAGGCCTGTTAGTGCAGTGGCTGGCCCCTTTCCTACTTGAGCTCATAATGTCATGTGGTGGAGCGTTTTTGTAGTTTGGAGTCCCGTTTGCAGATTGGGTGTTCGGTGGTGTGTGTTTTCTGAATTGTCTCAGAGTTGGGTAGCTTCTGGATGTTGAGAGATGTTTGTTGCGTATAAAAAAAAAAAATTGTTGGTTGCCTGGTGGTGCATGCTTGCCATGCTGGTGCGGGCTGGTGTTGCCCTGGTTCAGTTCTTGTGGATGAGGGCTCTGTCACCTGCAGAAAATCGGACATGCCTAGGTGGGTTTGCTTACTTTTTCTAGTGGAGTGGTTTTGTCACGGTCAGGGAATACGGGGGTAGTTGGTCAATGTGCTTGTAAAAAAAAAAAAAAAAAAAAAAAAAGAAGAGGTTTGACATTGCGATGGCTCCTTGCTTGGCAGTGGTCAGAGCAGGCCTGGGATGTCACACACATCATTGGCCGAGGGATAGCTTATCCAAAAAAAAAACAAAAAAACACATTTCGGCCAGTTTGAATACAAAGGCTTGCTGAGGTTTTGCAGTTCACAGTGTTTGGGTGAGTTTCTTAGGAGCCGCAGGTTGTGTGGCATGAATCGTGACTGTAGCTCCACTGTTGATGGGGTGGGGATTGGTTTTCATGGTTTGATGAGACGTTTTCGTAGGCTAAGAAGTAATCCAAGTATTTGCACCTTGTTGTGCATGCGCGGTGCAGTGGTAATGGCCTTAGGGAGCAGGGTAGCGCAGGGCATACCTCTCAACCATTCAGTGGTACTAGTGTCATTCTTACTCGATTGTGCTGAGTCCTTCATGCTGCAGTGGTTTCCATGGAAAGTGTTGCTGCATTTGTTTGACTTCCATGAGCGGTTTGGACCCATGGGTGCAGGATTGTACACGTTCTCGCAATGGATATTAACGTTGCTTCGAGTCATGGATGTGATTAGTCCAGACTCACAGCAATATGTTATGCTTTATTGGCTATGCACTTGTTAGCCTATGGGGTCATACATTTGCAGCATGGTTTTGAAAATATTAGCATGTTTGGGATAGTGTTGATCACCTTTGTTTTATTTCATCCATTGTTTTGTTGAGACTTATGCCTGTGTATTTTGTGTTTTGGTCAGTACTAGAGGAGAAGCCTGAGTCATGACATGTAATTATTTGGGTGGCTTTGCCTTTATGGAGTGTTGCTCAGTTGTATTCCGTAGCATGAAAAAGTACTTTTGAGGTGTCAGAGAGTAGTGCTTGTGCAGTGGAAAGTTGTGATTTCTGAGTGGTCTTGCCATTAAGCGAAGTTCTGTGCGTGTTTTTTTTTTTTTTTTTTTTTTTTTTTTTTTAGCAGTACTGGCAGGGTCGGGGATTTGAGGGGAATCAGAAGTCAATGGATACCTAGTCACTGGACACCGCCATTCGATTGTGCAGGTTGGCAGACTTCTCTGGTTATTGGTTGGGTGTGTGCTGGGTTTCAATCTTTTTAAGCAGTTGATCATTGGGTTCGAGGTGAACTGCTAAAATGTTTAATGTTTGTTTTGATTTTGAGGTGGGGACCAACCATGAGAAGGCTTTTCTTGTACAAAATGCTTTCCTGGGATTAAGGGGAGGGGCAAAGTCAGAGGTGCAAGAGAGGAGAACTGCACATACAGCAAGTGAAATCGTTTTCAGATCTTGTCCAAGTGTGAGTGGTGGTTGGCGTCATCTTCAGGGACATGGTTTTCTTCATTTGGTTCTTAACTGTTTGTATCCTTGAGTGCTTTTGGAGATGGTCTGTGGTGTTGAGATTATGTTGGTGCATTAACTATGAAAGAGTAGTGTAGTTGCTTGTGCATGATGCATAAATTAAATTTGAGGGTCCATTCTTTATGATTAATGGTGGTCGTCAGTATTAGTCTTCATAGCTGTTCGATGGTTAATGCTTGTAGGGTTGTGCAGTAGCATTTGGATCTAGCTATATTAACTTGTGGGATGTGTTAGTCTTTGAAAGGATAAATTAGATGATTAAGCCTTTAAGAAAGGGAATGGAGCCGAGGTGGATATCAAAGCACATACTTGTCAACAGTGCTCACATACTGTAAGGTGCAATGAATTTTCCATGGCAGGGTCCAATGTCCTGTGTTTTAGCCAAAGTTGTTTGCAGGACTTGTAATCAGGTGCCCTCTCTTTGGCATACATGTTTTGGGGTTTTTAGAGTGGATACCAGATATGTTTGTGTCCAACTATCCAAAATTGCTGCTTCGGTTCAGGATGCCACTTGTGCTAGGTTTTCTCCATACCTTTCAAGGGTAACTCATTTGGGGTCCTAAAGATTGCAGGTTGGAAAGGTTTTTAACTGAATAGTAAACAGAAAAGATTCACATTAATTTATTAAAGGATCCTTTTCATAAGTGAGCCAGTATATTTTGACCAGCCTGTGATCTTCCTGGTTGAAGTTGTTAAGTAAGATGTTACTGTGTGGATCACATTTTGCTAGTGTTCCTCATTTCGAGAGATGAAAGCTGAGAGCTGTGGTCTCTCTTGCAGCTGAGGAGAAGAGGTGGGCTGGAAAGGTAGTGCCAGCTGTTTGCGGGCTGACCAGCTTTTTCTTACATCTTTGCTTAGATGTTTCCCTGGTGAAATTGAGAGGAATGATGGGCTCTTATTTTGTTGCTATTTGCAGTAAGTGGACATTTCTGCCACAAGGTTGCAGAAGGGATGGATTCTAGTACAATCATGCCCTTCCTCAAACTTTGGGCTTCTCCATTTGGAGTTCTCATATCTGAAAGATAACTTAATGTAAGTGTTTAAAGGGGGGGGGGTCATAGTGATAACATCTGCCACATATAGGGTTTGAGGCTTATCTTTGTTCGGTTCTTGTAAAGGTATAGTGATTGATTTGTTTTCTTTTTGCAGATCGTGGAGGTATGGATTTGAGGGGGCATCAGCGGTGACCTGAATGATGGAGATTCAAAAGGCTAAAGAGGCTGTGGTTACCCATTCAGAAGTCTATGCTGTAAACCCATGCTATCACATTTTGAGTTTCTGTTGGACAGTGGCCCCACTTTATTCAGGATAGTGGTGTTACCCTGGGTTTCAGTTGCTGGAGTGTTATGCAATGGGGGCACAGAAGATGTCAACACAGAGTTTGTATCAGCTGGAGAGCTGAAAGAAGTGGTCTCCTCAGAGAACTGATGTTGATGCAAGGGTTTTTCTGTTTTTAGAGCTGTACAGAAGGTGGTCACTGCTAATGATTCAATTTTACCTATTCTGTGGGTGTGTGAGTTGAGCAGTATGTGAGCACTGTTGGCATTATTAAGGATGATGCACGACAGCAGCTCGATGAAGTAGGTTAGGTTTAATTATGGGGAGGTTGGTGCCATCCACAGGTGGGGTAGGGCATCCCGGAGGGCAGTGAGGGGAGCACTTACACCTTTGTTACTGTTTGGAATGGGAGGGAAGTAGAAGAAGATAGGGACAGGCATAACAACTGTGGCTGGGCTGGATTTTGGGAGCTTGTTGACTGAATACTTTGGCTTGTCTCAAGGACAGTGGAAGGGGGTCTTGCAACCTACTGAAAAAGGGTGTGCATCGAAGGGGAAAGACAAGGATATGCAATTCATTGGGGGGATGGGGTTAGTCTGATGGAATTAGGAAGTTTAAACAAAATAAGGTTTGAGGCTTTTTTGGCTTCCTGCCCTACATGTAAGGGGATCTATGGGTGTAAGGTTTTAGGCAATGTATGGCAGTTCGGTTGGAGTAGGATTCTTCATTTTGGTGTTGGCAATATTTAGGTTTCACACTGTTTGAAATGTGCAGGTAGGTATTCAGCAGTACAGATGACAGATGGGCAAGGTATGTTAATTTGGGCATTATGAATTTTGGGGTTTTAATTTGTTACGTGGTTAATACATGGGGGGGTTTCTCATGTGTTTTTTTTATAACAATATGTTGGCCTTTTTGTCTCTCTTTCAGGTGCTCGTTTAGGTTAGTATAGTTCATACAGTGTGGGATCAGTGTGGCTGCAGGTGCTTGAGGTAAAGTGGGGGCATGGTGAGGTAGGTGTTTAGTTTGAGTTAGAGGAGGATTTTGGGTAGCACATGTGGGACAGAGTTACAACAGTTGAGTGGCTTTTGGGGTTGGGGTGAAGTATTGGTTGAGGTGATGCAGGGGAAGGGAGGAGGAAGTTTGTTGGGGGCAGGAAAATGCAGGATAGGCATCTCTTATGGAGTGTTTGGGGTTTTCCACTGGTGAGGCAGAGTCAAAGTAATGACACAAGCACAGGAAGTTACTAGGCCAATGGCTTCAAGGTGCTGACAATCTAACAAGTTCAGCCTTTACTCTCATGTGGAGCCCCTGTTGTCATTATCCAAGAGGGACATGGGTGGGGGGGGGGGCCCTGGGGTGAATTTACGGCTACTTATTAAGTTATTCAGTTGGTCAATGAGTAGTTAGCTGTCAGGAGTATAGTTACACGGGGGTTGTGGGGGGTGGAATTTAATCCCGGATGGCAGTTCATTGGTTTGAAAGGTTGAGGTAGGATTGACAGACATTGGCTATTGGCAAGATAGCTTGTGTGCCAAGGATTGGATTTGGCAAGGTGGTATTGGGCTACACTTCAGGTGGAATTTCCTTTTATGGATGTGATGAAATCATTCAGTGGGTGATTGTCGGTCAGCAAATATTTCTTTGTTTATATGTTGGTAGTAGGTGTTGGTGGGATTATTATTATATTGATTGGAAAGGAAGTTTCTTTTGGACTGTAATAGATACATTGGGCAGTAAAATGGGGTAGTTAGGCTTGATGGTGCATTAGTCTTGCATGGTTTTTGCATGGCATGGTAATTTTAGTGTTTGGTGCATTTGGCGGGTAATGACCCGGTGATGGAGCTATGGGGTGGGGATGACAGATGGAGCACACCGAATGATGTTTGGTCTAATGAATTAATAGTGGTTAGGTTGCTGAAAGTTTATCGGACAGAGGGGGAACAGCCTTGTTAGGCTGGTGGGTGGAGAAGAGGGACAGGCATGCCCTCTTCTGTTCCCCCTCTGGTTTTGATGGTCATTCCAATGAATTGGGAAAGGAAAGCGAGTATTTGAAGGTGTTTTGATAAATAAGCAGCAAGGGTAAGGACACTGTTTATTTGGTTGGATGTTAATTCAATAAGTGGTAAATGAAGTGAGTAGTGGGACGCTGCTTCATAAGTAAAATAAGTGGGATGTGCAATTCAATAAGTGGTAAATGAAGTGAGTAGTGGGACGCTGCTTTATAAGTAAAATAAGTGGGATGTGCAATTCAATAAATGGTAAATGAAGTGAGTAGTGGGACGCTGCTTCATAAGTAAAATAAGTGGGATGTGCAATTCAATAAGTGGTAAATGAAGTGAGTAGTGGGACGCTGCTTCATAAGTAAAATAAGTGGGATGTGCAATTCAATAAGTGGTAAATGAAGTGAGTAGTGGGACGCTGCTTCATAAGTAAAATAAGTGGGATGTGCAATTCAATAAGTGGTAAATGAAGTGAGTAGTGGGACGCTGCTTCATAAGTAAAATAAGTGGGATGTGCAATTCAATAAGTGGTAAATGAAGTGAGTAGTGGGACGCTGCTTCATAAGTAAAATAAGTGGGATGTGCAATTCAATAAGTGGTAAATGAAGTGAGTAGTGGGACGCTGCTTCATAAGTAAAATAAGTGGGATGTGCAATTCAATAAGTGGTAAATGAAGTGAGTAGTGGGACGCTGCTTCATAAGTAAAATAAGTGGGATGTGCAATTCAATAAATGGTAAATTAAGTGAGTAGTGGGACGCTGCTTCATAAGTAAGTGAGTTGGAGGTATGGACGCTGCTTACTGTGTCAGGATGAGCAAGGTCATGCTGTCCTGATTAATATTACATGGATGTGGATGTTGGAATTCAATCAGCTATATTGTGTTTCATTTGTAAGTTATAAATATTGGATAATAAAGTTATGTTTATGAAAGTTTAATAAAGGTCGTCAAATGTCATTCGGCGTGATGTGTTAATTAAAGGGGACCGGGACAAATGCTCTTTTGAAATTGTAAGTAGCTTTACTTTGCATAATGGTATATGGTCCACTACAGATTATTCAAACCTTACCTGCTGATGTATATGTGAAAGCACTGTGTATATATGAAAAGTATTTGGCAAAGCAGGGTTTACTGAATTCATTTTTTTCACTTAGCAAATAGCTGCAGATTTGGTGATTTGGGAATCCTTCCAGTCTCATCAAATGGGGGAAGCTCATAGATCACTATGTAAATATAGCTGACTACAAGCTTGTTTTACCCAAGGGTAGGTTATAGTTCAGTAGAGGGCTTTTGATGACCAAGCAGTGAGGTGAAGCAGATAAATGTTGTGTTTTCCCAAAGTACGTTTCAAGCATTCATCTTATTCCTGGATAAATGTTATCTAAATAATGCATATGCAAACATCTTGAATTGTTCTAGCGGATTCAAATGTTTACATTTATTAGTAAATTTCATATCACAATTTGAAATGCTCCTATGTACATTTACTCTTCTGTATTGGTAATATTAAGGCTTGTTCCTCTGGTGTTTCACTATGCATTCACAGACTCACTTCCAAAACAAATGTATTATTTTCTTTGGATTTAGTCTTACAGGTAACAGTAAGGTTATACATTGTCATTCTTTGTCTTAACTGCAGATTTTTTCTCTTCTATGGATAAAAGTTCTTTCACTTGGTTTATTTGTTGCCTAAATACTTTGAGCAGTCTCAGTTTTTATTCTGAAATCCTGGAGCTTAATTTAATGATGCATCATGCAAATAGGCTTCCCCATGTGTTCTCAGTACAATAAATCTCAACAATTACATGCTTTTGATGATTTCTGATTGAGGAAGAATGCCACAAGTGACTGGATTTTAATTCAGGTAGTCTGACATGTCTTATACACTGATAAAATTACTCTTGCTTTCTTAATTTTATATTCTTTTAATTTTAACTACAAAGCAATTTACCGTTGTCCTTAAAATGTCACACTATTCGTTAGTAGTATTGTCTTCTAGAACATGTTTTTCCTCTACCTCAGAATATTTTCTTTAAGCAAATATTTGTTATGCCTGTTATAATTCCAAAATGCATTATTTCGCTAACTTCTCTAATAAAAGAGTTGAACAGACTTGAATGGGAATTACTACACTACAGTATAAATGAAAAGTTCTATTTCCAGGAGACAAGAAACTCCTGCTGATGCATTTAACATGGAAATACAGTAGCTGATAAAGTAATTTAGGGAGTGCAGCATTGCAGATCTAGTATTTGATGATGTCATGGCAGGAGTTTTCAGCTTTATGAAAAGTTTTAGGAGCCATCCTTACCAACAGAGCAAGACTTAGAAACAAAACACTTTTGCATAAAAAAAACTGTACAATATAGGGAGCAAATATTTAGAGAGGGAAGGGTAATAGAATGGGAAGAGACCAAGAATTTACTTGGACCCCAGGCTAGTGATTGCCCTCCCTATCAAGAACTGACATCAGAGTATAGGCAAAGAGAAAGAAATAGGGCGATCCTAAGTGAAAGACCAGCACTGGTAGAATTTTTAGTAGAACCTAGAACAGAAGCTGCTGTTAAAAAAATAAATACTTAGCAGAACATATAAAATATTGCATGATAGCTATAAGAATCAATCAGAGGAAGTTAAAAAGGACTAGGAAGAGAGATTGGATAAACAATTCACAAAGAAACAATGGGGGATATATGTATGCCTCCCAAATATGCAGCAAAGTCTAGAAGATTTAGGCTCTTTGCTTGGAAATGTTTATATAGGTATTTTATACCCCAACTAGACTAGGTAGATAGCAAATGTTGGACTTGTGATGGGGAAGAAAGAGGTGATTGGGAACATATTTTCTGGGAGTGTAATGAGTTGGCAGACTTTAAAAAAATTCCCTGCAGACAATTCTATCAGAAATACTGGGTGAGCAAATTGGTGTACCTAAGGAAACTATTTTATGAGTTATGATACATAATTGGAATTGTCTAGACATAGTAAGGCCTTGGTGAGTCTAATTATAATTATGATGGCTGCCAAAAAAAGCAATTACTAGAAAATGGAAATCAAAGTCTACACTAACTGTGCTGGAAGTGGTAAATATAGTAACAGAGATAAAACAAATAGAATTGTTATCTTTAGAAAGGGATGGAGCAAATTACATAGGAAAATGGGAACTGTGGGAGCAATACATGCAGAGGAAGAATGAGGTTTAAAAGAAGGCAGAATTTGATTGAGCTATGAAATGTTGGACTGACAGTGATCGGGTAGATTATAAATGATTTATAATGTTTGCAACTAAAATTATGTCAGTATAGTTTGTTTTCATTTATAAAAATGTATGATTGCCTACATCATAAGCATACCTCTCAACTGTAGAGATTTTCGCAGAATGTCCAGAATTTCCCTCATATTTTTGATCTGTTCCTCATAAAATGTTTGATTTTCTGGCAAATCACTGAGAGGTTTTGAGGACTGAAGTCATTAAATAATGATATACATTTGTGTTTTGGACTTCATATCCATTGGAAAAATGCATCTAAGACAAATCCTGTTATACTAGCAACTTTCTAAGTTTATAAGAGCAATATTTAAAATCTGTACCTATTTTTGGACCTTTGTCCCCCCAGTCTATCAGGCTTTGTCCAGATTTTTTGTGCTAAGAGGTTGAGAGGTATGTATACAATAAACCTTTGAAGCTGGGTATAACCTACTTGCCATACTCAATGCAATGTTATGCAGGTGTTTTAAACAAGAAACATCTTTATTAAATTACTATTTATGAATCATTAGTGATAATTTAATAAAGATGTTTCTTCTTTAAAAAAAATGGAAGTGATATGGATGGTATTTTTGTCCGATTAAGTCTCCATAGTGAGACGAAAGCGGTCACCTTGTTTTATTATTTTAATAAAAATGTTGAAGTAGTTTGTCTTTGACTGGAATCCCTTTAATATACACTTTTCATTTTGTTTGGACTTTGACTATTCGTATTTTATTGGTTTCTTGTTTAAAAAACCTGTACTACATGGTACTGAGTATGGCAAGGAGGTTATACCCAGTTTCAAAGGTTTATTATATACACTTGTTTCTAAACTAACCCAGTTATCAAAATAAATAAATATAATAAAACAGAAGATTGATATGATCATTCACAAAGCTGATCAAAATAATTTTGCATATTTTTATTTGATGCTCAGCATTACATTTCAAACCTTGAAGTCATCTGCACCCACATCATATCTGGTATGATAACGATGCTTTATAAAAACATATCATTCTTTCACTTTTCTCCTGTTAACTGGTAGCACAGCCCACTAACTTGTACTATATGGAGTACATAACGTTCAATGGACTACAAAGACTTCTGATTGAGTCCCAATGTTTATAATAACTATTATATGTTCTCAACATGGATGCCAGGGTTCACCTCTCAAGCTTCACTCTTGAGATGAATTTTCTGGCGTCCACATCTCAAACACATAATAAGATGGTCATCAAAGTTGAAGATAAGATCATTATCCTGTTTGTGGAAACCGCAATGTCTAAAATTATGTATAGAAGAATGAATATCTCAGAATGGACCAAACGTGTTAGAATGTTAGGAAGCTTTTACATACAGAAGTATGATTTATGTAATAAAATGTAACTAGGAAAGATGCCATGTGGGAGACAACAAATAAGATAAAGGATTCAATGCAAAAAAAAAAGGAAACAGGGGCACTGCTAGTGCAATTCACTGCTGACCACAGGATTGTTTTACATGTTCCAGATGTGCTGTATTAGATGAAGTTGGTTATGAATGGGGCAATATAAAGTATTTATTATGAAGAAAAGAAATGTTATGCATAATAAAATTCAGTTAATTGTTTCTTAAAAGGTTAAGTAGAAAACTGAACTAGAAATGTTATGTTTTAATGATGTCTTTCTGTAGCTCTGTATTAATGTAAAAATGTTTTTATTCTATGTAAGCTCTTAGGTAATGAACTGATGTACAAAGGTGTTGATAATAAAATATTGATGTCAGAAGAAGCTAACTACATGTGGATTTTATTATATACTAACACCTTATTAATTATTAATGACGTCACATGAAAATGAGACTCTTTCATTAACAAATAGACTTCTTTAGACAGTAAACCATTTTCAGGAAGTTTGTTTTTTTATAATCTGATGTATAACTGTAAGTTATTTTATTCTTTACTATAGATGTACGCAGCCTAATCTATTCTTCAGATTGCAAAGCAGACTTCTTATCAAACACTCCCAAATGACACTCCAGAACTTATCACAAATTTCCACATTCAGCATACCACAAAAAGTATCATATTATCCCCCAATATAAACTAATTGCAGCACACCTTATTTTATATACTGAGTATGGGTATCTGCTCACCACTTTCTCATACTGTGAATGTTTTAGCTTATTAAAATACTTTGCTTGCCAGTTAACTGTGTTTTTTCCCATTGTCTCTGTCTCTCATTTCCTTTCATTAATTTAGTCATCAAACAGTTTTAACTAGAATTTCATTTACTATGAGTCTGCTTCAGGCTTTCTTTAAAAACAGATTGTCTTTTAAAATCATTCCATCACAGTAAACTATTTGTTTTGATATTCATCGTTATACATTTATCTCATGGCCATTTCATTAATTTCTTTTCAAACTCTGTCTCTAAGGAGACAAGTGTGGGAGCTTAGGGTTTTAGGGTCTTGATATCCTGTTATTTTAAAGGACACGTGTTTATTACATATCTGACAAACCTCTTGGAAAGGCTTATCCTAAGAAAATAATGAGCATCTGTGATACCCTACACATCTTACTCGTTTATGGTAATCAGGGCAGATATCTATGAACCAGGTCCGAACAGATACCTCTACATACATATTTAAATTAGCTGTGTTCACACTGCAGTTTCTGAGTTATTTATAGCAATGTAGCTAACAGAGTAACAGTTAAAATGATCGAAGTAAATGTTTTTGAATGTGTTTTCATTGAATTATATTAACTGTGATAAAGCGGAAAAGCAGTCCTGTAAGTTTATTAAAGATTAAGCAAACATGGGGTAAGGTGATCGAAAGTGCAATGTTAAAACATAAAAAATGATAACATGGCAACATATAATAATAATTATTATATAATAACGGTAAAGTGATAACAGGAAAAAAAAAAACGGTCTAACATGATTAAGAAAATGCAGGGGAGAGCTAGAATGGAAAGCATTGCTTTCAGGAGTAGTAAAGAGTGAATGTGTGGTTGAAAAAAAATTCACTTTATGCATTGCAGAGTAGCTAGGATTAAAATATTCCCGGTGCCATAAAGTCTGCTCTTCATATTTTCCCTTAGAACTAGCCATTTTTTTTAGTTTTAGCACTCAAATCTGTTTCTTTGAGCTCCGCATTTGTTCAGAAATCGTTGTAAGCACTAAAGCTACAAATTACTACAGTACTCAACTTTCCTCACTTGTCTAGAGGAAAACAATTTTTAGTACTTAATAAATAAGCACCTATCCAGACATGTCTAAGGGTCAGCTCCCGGTGTTTTCTCCTGTCTACCTGATGAATCTGAGCATCTTGGGGCAATGCAGCAATTGCCTCATGTACACAGACAACCCTCTCCACCTACCACCCAACATTACAACCTGTGAGAGATGCACTTATATAGCCAAACTGGAAGCAAAGCTCTCTTCAGCCAAGACTAGACTAGACAGTCAAGAGGAGAAGGTAAACACTCGCACCACACAACACTCATCACATAGTCCCTCAAAACCTACACCATCAAAACACACACATAGCAACACAAAACACACACCTACATTCACGGAGGCTCTCGATAAAAATCTGCTCAAGCAACAGAGACCACCAAAGCAAAATCGCAAGCAACCTCCACCCTCCAACACAACCCAAATGACACAGCCCACTAACTCAGTGTGCCACTCAACCACAGCTCATAAGGCATAACAAAAACAAAGAACAAACTAGACAAACTGATAAAACAAAAAAACCAAGACGAACTGGAGCAGCGTGAAAAATAAAACCGTTTAATAGTGTTAGCACTTTCGGAAATAGACTGTGCTTTTCCTTCTTCAGACAAACAAGAACCATTTCAAAATACTTTTAAACCTAATAGTCTATGTAACAATTAATTAAGTAAGTAAAAAAAAACTCAAATTTAAAGTGAAAGAGTATGTCAGTTAAAATCTTCCAAGAAGTTAAAACCAAGTAGAGCTGAATAAAACCCGAATCAAACCTCATCAGAGCAACCCCTAGTTTAACAGTGTTCATCACAAACAAAATAAATACATATAAAAGCAAAGTTGTAGTAGCAATCTACTACATAGTTATTGTTAAGTTACCCAAAAGTAATAATAAGCAATTAAGCACCAAATAAATAATGTCAAAAAGATTAACACACAAATGAAGATGGAAAAAGTAACCCATATGTAAATTCATCTTTTTAAAGCCAAAAGCTTAAGAAAACATTTAATTGAAACTATTTCGTTGAGACCTGGGGGCAGATAATCTGCAGTGTTAATTTGCCACCTCAATTCCTCAATTTCCAGTTTAATTTGCCAAGGGCCACCTCTCTCATCAATGCCTATTTGCTTTAATACAGTAAACTTAAAGCTATGGTTTGGAAAATCCATAATGTGCCTAGCCAACGCGTTGGTCTTGTCCCCCCTACTTATGGCATATTGGTGCTCGTATATGCGTTGTTTAAGCTTCCTTTTGGTCTTCCCGATATAGAAAGCTTTGCAGACTTGGCAACAAGCACAGTAAACCATTCCTTTTGTGTCACAAGAAAATTTACCCTGAACTTTATAAAGGGTATCCCTAATCTTAAAATTGGCAAGCAAGATTTAAGTGCTTACATTGATGGCAAGCTCCACATTTAAACATACCCTTGTTCTTAACAGCAAGTGGTTTAGTGGAGTATTCCAACAACATTTTCAAATTGCAGCCTCTTCTAAAGGTAATTTTAGGTTAATTGCCTAATAACTTGTGCAAAGAGTTGTCCTCAATAACGAGAGTCCAGTTCTTATAAAGGGTATCCCTAATAAAATAATGATCTAAATTGTAGGTACATAAAAAGCTGCTGGTGTAACAGTGGATTTTGTTGGTTGTAGTATCTTGAACCTTGTCTGGCAGAGTTTCCTGTTCCACCAAAATCACAGTAGATAATAGGGGCTTAAAGTATCCAGAATGTCTTTTAATAATTACTTTGGTTGAAATACCGGAGACTAAACTCAATGGATAGCCTCTGCTGAGGAACATTTTCTCAAGCCAACCGCATTCATCCATGAAATCAGAATCATCTGAGATCATTCTGGCAGCTCTCACCATCTGACCCTTGACCACTGCTCTCTTTTGGTGGTAGGGGTGACAGCTGGAAAAATGGAGGAATGAGTTAGAATAGGTGGGCTTCCTATAAATAGTGCTTTTAAATCTGCCTCTAACTGGGTTTATCCTTTGTCCCTGATTCAGGAATGAATTTGGTTAGCATGATAGTGGACCTTAAATTATTTGTTCGCAACATTAACCTTAATGCTACTATGGGCCCCAATTCTTCTTAAAAGACATTCTTTGCACAAGTTGTTTGGCAGTACCAATTTAAGATTAGGGATACCCTTTATAAAGTTCAGGGTAAATTTTCTTGTGACACAAAAGGAGTGGTTTACTGTGCTTGTTGCCAAGTCTGCAAAGCTTTCTATATCGGGAAGACCGAAAGGAAGCTTAAACAACGCATATACGAGCACCAATATGCTATAAGTAGGGGGGACAAGACCAACGCATTGGCTAGGCACATTATGGATTTTCCAAACCATAGCTTTAAGTTTACTGTATTAAAGCAAATCGGCGCTGATGAGAGAGGTGGCCCTTGGTAAATTAAACTGGAAATTGAGGAATTGAGGTGGCAAATTAACACTGCAGCTTATCTGCCCCCAGGTCTCAACGAAACAGTTTCAATTAAATGTTTTCTTAAGCTTTTGGCTTTAAAAAGATGAATTTACGTATGGGTTAATTTTTCCATCTTCAATTGTGTGTTAATCTTTTTGACATTATTTATTTGGTGCTTATTTGCTTATTATTACTTTTGGGTAACTTAACAATAACGATGTAGTAGATTGCTACTTCAACTTTGCTTTTATATGTATTTATTTAGTTTGTGATGAACATTGTTAAACTAGGGGTTGCTCTGATGAGGTTTGATTCGGGTTTTATTCAGCTCTACTTGGTTTTAACTTCTTGGAAGGTTTTAACTGACATACTCTTTCACTTTAAATTTTAGTTCTTTTTTACTTAATTAATTAATTGTTACATAGACTATTAGGTTTAAAAGTATTTTGAAATGGTTCTTGTTTGTCTGAAGAAGGAAAAGCACAGTCTATTTCCGAAAGTGCTAACACTATTAAATGGTTTTATTTTTCATAAGGCATAACAACGTACCCAACACCCTAGTCATAGGTGACTCTATAGTCAGGCACACTGATGTTCCACTCACCAGGCTAAACAAGGAGAAAGTTGCTGTCAGCTGCCTGTCGGGTGTCAGGATCCGCCACATAATGCACGCACTCAGGTTCCGCCACAACAAGTACAAATATGGCTCTGTCATTGTCTATGTTGGTATGAATGACCTGAGACGTACCTCCCTGGACTACATGAAGAGAAACATGGAGGAGCTCTCCAATCTTGTAGCCCAGGCAGTTACGATCCTAGCCCTGAGTAGCATCCTGCCATCACCCAGAATAATACCACAGTACAAGGACAAAATGATTGGCTTCAACAATTGGCTAAGCTTCTGGTGTCATTCTAATGGGATCCAGTATCTGTCTCCCTGGGATGACATGATCGACAGACCACGATGCTTTGCCAGAGATGGCCTGCACCTGTCGCCCTTGGGATTCCGGATACTGGCTAAGGCTCTTGCCACCCCTAGAGTACCTTTTTTAGACAAGGTTCAAATGACAAATTCACCACTGTAACAGGTACAAGCAAGCAAAATCTGAGGGTAATGCTACTCAATGCTAGAAGTCTAAACCTCAAAATGCATTCACTCGAGGCACTCCTTAAAATGGAGAACATCAACATCTGTGTAGTGACAGAGACCTGGTTCAAGGCTCCAGAGAGCACCCCTTCATTACCAGGCTAGAATTCATACCACACCTTTTGGCCACCTAACCTGGACCAAAGCACTAAAGGTGGAGATGTGTCCATATTCATTAAGGATATCCACACCTCCAGGCTAGTTGCTCAGCATCCAAACAAAAAGAATACGAACGACTCAGGGTAAAAAACAGGTGCATAAAACAGATGCGTAAAATAAAATAAAATGCATCAAGTTAACACACAAACATACCTTTATTCAAACCAAAAATAGAAAAAATAAAAATGGTTAGCGCTTTCACAACTACATTAGTTGCTTCCAGACACAGTAGTTTAACATAATAAAGCTTATATAGAAGATGCAATAAAGTCAGCTGACAGTCCAATAGTTACATGTTCCAATGCTAATAAATGTGTAATAATAAATATATGTAAATGTAAATATGCATAAAAACATAAAGAAATATGCATTAATATACTAATAAATAGTTAAAACATTACTATAAATTTAAAAGACTAAGTTAAAATAAAATATAATAATATAATAATTGTAGTGCTTCAATGGTCTGGCTTTTAAAAAAGGTTTTAAGGAACTATTTCCATTCAAGACAGGATATTTCTCAGCATTCAACTTAAAAATCCATTTTTGTTCTATGCTTTCTGTGGTATTTTCTAAGTCACCTCCTTGTATATTTGAGAGGACATGTTGAATAACAAAAAACTTAAAAGTATGAGACAAATCACTTTTTCCAACATGATTTTCCAGTGCACTTGTTTCTTTACAATTATTTATATCTCTAACATGCTCAAGGATCCTGTCTTTCAGGACCCTATTAGTTTATTAGTCCCTCATAAAATCCTCCAAAGCTAGTTATGAAAACAAAATCACCACTGATTCTAAAGACAACCACAAAGCATTCTATAGCTATGTTAAGAATCTCAATGGCAACACTCAGATCTGCTCTGAGTTACAGCACAATGGCACTAAATATACAGAACCAACTGATATTGGCAACATCCTGGCAGATAGTTTCAGTGTTTACTTTACCCTGCTCTCACCCCCTAAAGGGCCCATCTCTATACCAGAAGAATGCAAAGTTCCTATAATCACAGCTGCACAGGTAAAAACCACACTCTCCAAAGCCAAGAGCACAGCATCCATGGGACCTTACAACATCCCAGGCTGCATTCTACATGAACTACAGAATGAACTAGAACCCCAACCTAAGCACCATGTTCAGTCATAGCCTCAACTCAGGCTTTGTGCCCACTGAATGGCACACAGCGACGGTTATCCCACTCCACAAAGGGGGAGCCACCACAGACCCCGGGAACTACCACCCCATTAGCCTAATGAGCCCGGTCTGCAAGGCTATGGAATGTATCATCATGGAACCTATAAATAAGGACATTGGTAATCTCCAAACTCTGGACCCCACCCAGTTCGGGTTTGTAAAAGGAAGATCATATCTCCTAAACCTGATAGACTTCTTTGAAGCAGTCAACAAAGCCGTAGATGAGGGTAAGGTGGTTCACACAGCCTATCTAGATCTCGTCAAGGCTTCTGACACCATCCCCCACTCTGGAATTATAAATAAACTCACTAATCTAGGTATAAATCCCTATGTCACAAGATGGGTTGCCAAATGGCTCACTGACAGAACCCACACTGTGAAAGTAGCAGACTCCAAATCCGACTTCAGACCAGTGACAAGTGGAGTACCACAGGGTTCAGTCCTGGGTACTCTCCTGTTTGGTATCTACTTTTCTGAAGTACAGGGTAATACAGAAGGTCTTTGGCTAACAAAGTTCACAGATGACTACAAACTACGAGCCAAAATCGAAACTCCTAACGATATGGACATCCTACAAAAGGGCCTCACTGAGACAGATGCCTGGTGTCAAAGCCATGGCCTCAAGCTGAATGACAAAAAGTGCATCAGCATCCTCTTTGGTAAAAACTCTGTATCCATGAGCTACTACATAGGTGGTGGTCTACTTAACACTGAAAGTGTGATAAGAGACCTTGGGACACAGGTGGACAGTAGTCTCTCTTTTGATAATCACATTGCCACAGTAGTCAGGAAATCCTCCTACATGGCACACCTCATCACAAAAGGTTTCTCATCCAGGAAAAAAAGAGGTCATTGTTCCCCTGTACTCATCACTCATTAGACCCATTATAGAGTACAATGCCCCTTTTGGTATGTACCTTACAAGACATCTACAATAACTGGAAAGGCCACAGAAATACCTCACAAAGAGGATTACCAGCTTCAAACAGATGCCCTACACAGACCGTCTCAAAAAAACTCCAGCTTTACTCCGTCGCATATCACCTACTCAGAGGTGATCTCTGCCTAACATACAAAGCTATGTCAAACCCAGAGCTGTTGGACATGCTTCACTTAAAGAAATCCCAATCCCTCTGAGCTACATGCTCTAGGGACCTAAACCTTGTCACCACAATAAACAGAACATGCTGGAGGGATAGATTCCTGTCCCAGAGACTTCCCATACTCTGGAACAAGCTACCTATCTATATCAAACAAAGCTCCTCATTAGCACTCTTCAAGAAAAATCTTGATGATTATATGGGAAATAGGAAATTCACCCCAGGGATCACTTCTGTTTCTCTGCTTGACAGGGGCACAGGAAAATAATATTCTTGGGTGGCGAAAGCCAGGGTACCTTTTTGGCTAGGCTTATATAGGCCCCATAGCCAAAGCCTAGTACCTACATATTAAAGTGAGCCTTATAGCTTTACTGGTACTTGCAAGATATCAAATTATTCTACTGACAGAAACTATATAACAATTTTAATCAAGCTAGAATAATACAGCCTACAATTAAACATGATTAGCATTTACCATGCAATTTAATTGTATAGTATGACACTTAAGGTGAATTCATCTAGTCAGTTGTTGGGTATAATACAGTTATTACAGAAAGATAGACCCACAAAAGCAGGCTATACCACTGGCATAGAAATGTCTTCCCTATAATTCTTATATATAATAAAGCATGGGGGCAGGGTGGGCAGACTCTGTGTAGACCTAGTGTTTATTTAAATGTATGCTATTAGAATGTTTATGTTAAATAATGAGGACAGAGAAGTAACTTTGTAAGAATTAATAATAATAATTATTTTTCTTGACCCTGTTCCATTCTATGGTTAAAGATATGGTATATTATTTACATGTGAAAGAAGGAAAAACAGGAGGCAGATACTTCTTGATAATGACTGAACAGTTAATATATGCCTGAATCCGAGAATTCATTACCTTACTGTTTTGATGGCTTATTATTTAAGGAGGGTATCGTCCATGAATATGGATGGGAATTCAGAGATAACTGAGAAATATAAAGGTTAAAAGAGCAATTTCTTTGCAGCTGAATTATTTGACAGCAACTTTGTGCAGATGGGGGAAAGGGGGAGTTGAATAGGGTGAAGTACATGTAGTCTGACAGCAAAGTAGGTTTTATTTGATTTCTGGAGCTGAAAGCAAATTCATCTTAGTTTGGAAGCCATTATAATGCGTTTATATATTTGGTGTCAACAGGTATGGAAGATCACCCATGATGTTTTCTAGTTAGAATGTATGAAATTCACATAACCTCTTGGTAGGGAAGCAAATAGATACATTGAAACCATACTGAGATATGAATTGGTTTTCTTTAAGCTTTTAGTAATTCTAAATGAAATTCAGGCAGGAGGAGATTCTTGATATTTTCATAACCGAGAAGCAGCTGACTGGGATTTTCAGTTCTTAGCATTCTCTGGACAATACAACGATGGATGGTAACCTGACTGTGCCATTGAGGGGAGTACATTAAGGCCAACAGTGAACATTAAATGAGATTACTGCAAGAAATGTGAAAGTGCCAGTGACATGAGGATCTTCTTTTCAAGTATGAAAGTAAAGGATGTGTAGGCCTGATGGGTTTATTTCCTGTGTTTGCAGGATTTTCCAATGGCTTGGCCACAGTCAAGCTAATTCTAACAGCTATAGTTATGTACTCTTAATGTTGTGTGATTGCAGCCCGTATAGGAGATTATTCAGATTAATAACACTTGCTGAGTACATTTTAAGGATTCCTGGACTGTATAAGAGTACGTACTAATGAGGCAGGGTCAGTTAGATGATGTTTCCTGTAAGTTTTAATGCTTTTGAGTATTTCAAAAGCAGGTTCAAAGACAGACATTAGTTACACGGATGATAACAACTTATGAAGATATGTAGGAATCAGAGGTGTGTGGGTACCATGTAACTGATTGTTAATATATAACACAACTTTATATCTGGCAAAAAATGGACTCTATTATAGAAGAAAATTTTTTTTAGATGTAATGTTTATCATGGTAATATTTGCCATAATAGTTAAAATACTTAGCAGAATTAAATAGGGGCTCAAAATTTATTTGAATGAGTGATGTTAGTGCTTTGGGGAACATGGAGATGTACCATCATTGCAAAAATGAGGTTTGTAATAATGTTTTTTGCTCCCTTTGAGGGATTCTTTCTATGCTAGTAATGCAGCAGATACAATTTTTTTTCTACAAGGTAGATTTATTAATCTTTTTGTGAGTTATAAGGTGTTATGTTTAAGATCAGGGTTCAGCTTGGTAATATACAAGCACAGAAATTAAAATATCTTGGGTAACAAGATGGGCAAAAGTTGTTTGTAAGTTTGGGATGGGAAGGTTAATCTGTATAATGGTGGGTGTCTCTGATACATAGTACAGTTATCCTAAAATATATTTAAGACTGCTGTTATGGATCCCAAATAAATATGTAATATACTTATAGTGAAGGTATGAGTTCCAGATCACTTTAAGCAGAAATGTTGACTATTACGAATTGTAATTTTTTTTTGGGGAATTGGATGAGGAGGAATTGAATGAAACATCTGTTATGTAACTAAGAAGACTAACTCAGAAATGTAAAGTACTTTGGCAATGAAATTCCATTACTGCTCTAAGAACTGTTAATGACTAGACTATAAAAATGTTCTGTTATTAAATGCTACAGACTTTAGCTTTAGAATTGTAACATGCAAGTAATATTACTTCTAACGCCTGGCACTGCCTCTAGGCATCTAATATAACCCGTTCATATTTATTCTGATAGTTTTAAAGCCATGCTGCTTATATGATGGGCGACACAACTGCACTGACATTTGGCCTCTGTCTAGTGTTGCTTAAGAGATAGCACTTGCTGTTCATATACTGTTTATTCAGATTGTCATAATTTTCATATTTTTTAGATGTCTCAAAAACTAAATAGAACAGATATAACTTGCTTGATATGAAAGCTCATAGATGGGTGAACAAAATGTACTGGTAATCCTCAATGTAATTATTTACTAGCAGTATTAATCAGTCTGTGATTCAGATGTACTGACAACTGCAATTAATTATTAGTAGTTAACCAACAAAGACCAAAAAGCAAAATTACTCCAATGGCTACCCAGTGGTGTATAAACAGCAAAAAATTATATAACACTAACCACCACTGTCACAAAGATACGGAAACTTTTTATTGTGAAAATTCCTAGCCCAAAAGGAAACGGAGTGTCTTGCTTTATCTAACACCAATCACAATAATTTAGAATTTCAGCCAGTCAGAGCCAACTTGAACAAGAATGGCCCTATGAGAACAAATACACACTCTCCTATTCACCTCTAACTTAATGAAACTATGACATACTGATTAGATGTTGCCTCTGGCCATTATGATCTTTTAACTAACCCCTGCCTTTCAATACTTATTTGAAACATATTACTCATGCCATAGCATGAAACGGAGTGACATCTTTACTAAAACAGTATAGAGGCTCTTGGCTTACTACAAAAACCCATCCACGAGGTGCATTGTCCAGCATCATTCCACCTAAAACACAAACTATTATCTTAAATAGAGGTCAACTCTTCTTTGATAGTGCGATCTATAGGCAAACAGTCACAATCTAACCATTTAAATTTATTATTCCTGAAGGAACTAGCCTTGACTCTCACATTACTCATAGACCTATCAGGTTACTTCAAACCACCAGTGTGGCCAATGCCTATATTAAAAGAAAAGAGGTGTATCATACTTCTATACCAGTCACTATATTCTTATCCGTCAACCTATCAGAGTCAACACTCACAAAAATGGCCCTATCATGAACAATGACTGCGCTTCAGCTCGCATATATCTTGGCAAAGCTATAACATACCAGTAAAACCTTCCATCTAAATAGTAATCAATCTAACTTAACCAATACATCCTAATACATCAACCTCATACTTGTACACTCCAAATAAAACACTAACACTAGAATACAAAAATAAGATATATTAAATAAAAAACCTACACAAAACCTCATTTCTCATAAATAGGCAAGTCTGACAGCTTATTCATCCCATTCACAGGCCGTGTTAACCAGCATCAATACACAAAGAATGCTAGCTTATCTCCTAAAAAATATAATAGATGGACATACTTCATTTCTGTAATCTAATTATCAACATACTAACACAAATGCATCCTAGCTCCTTTTCCAGGTTAAACAACACCAGCCAATCAAACCCAATCACTCCTTTTCCTTTTGGGTTAGGAATTTGCCGCGTCAACATTTTAAGATGCTTGATAGGCCCATGAGTAGTGAATTGTTCATGGGTAATGGGAGAACAGTTATGTTAACTAGGAATAGAGGTCATAGCAATAATAAGAAATTAAAACAAGATAAGTGTGTCGTGAGGCATGGTAAGATTTACTGTTAAGCCTACCAGGAGTTTTTGTTAGAACTGATTTTTGGACAGATTATGTTAAAACAATCGCAATGGAGAATTAGTTATGTGCATCAATAGAAACATAATAGGTTGATATTTGTTTACATCCCAAGATTATTTACGGTTGTGGCTATCCCATTGGTCAATTTCAGTGATTAAGAGAAAACATTGGCTGATGGCTCCTGGTTCTGATTGGGGCTAGAAGCCAGGCCTTTCATTTGACTGGAAGGATATAATACAATGGGAATAGAGGGTTGTGGTTAAGTATCCAATTAAATTAAGGTATTTTTAGCATCTGTGATAGGTCTTGACTCACTTTTCAAGCATTTGCTAGGTTAAGTGTTTTATAAGTTAGGTCTGATTGGATGTTGTGTGTAAATATTCACTGTTAATTGTTTAATTATGAGGGAGGTTTTATTGGCTATGTTTTATTGAAATGGTTTTGAGATGTGTTTTTAATGGTCTGAAGAAGCAATGTTGGTCGCGAAAGTGCTTACCATTTTATATTTTTTATTTTTCACAATAAAAAAGTTTCTGTATCTTCATGACAGTGGTGGTAGATGTGATATAATTACTTGTAGTACTAATCCATTGTGGTTCATGCATTCTATTATAACCATAGTTAACTACCAATAGTTCTAATCAGACTGTGACTCCTACCTTCTGATTAATCTCACCATAATGAATTACTAGTAGTACTAATCAGTCTGAGACTCCTACCTTCTGACTAATCTCACCATACTTAATTACTAGTAGTACTAATCAGTCTGACTCCTACCTTCTGACTAATCTCATCATAATTAATTACTAGTAGTACTAATCATCTATGACTCCTACCTTCTGACTAATCTCACAATAATTAATTACTAGTAGTGCTAATCAGTCTGACTCCTACCTTCTGACTAATCTTACCATAATTAATTACTAGTAGTATTAATCAGTGTGTGAGTCCTACCTTCTGACTAATCTCATCATAATTAATTACTAGTAGTACTAATCAGTCTATGACTCCTACCTTCTGACTAATTTCTCCATAATTAATTACTTGTAGTACTAATCAGTGTGTGACTCAGATGCTGTGGCTATTTGCACTATAATTAACTATTAGTAATACTAATTAGTTTGTGACTCAGACATACAGACTGTCAGTACTGTAATTAATTACTTGCAGTAGCAGTCGATGAGTCAGATATTCTCAGTTTTAGTGCCATTCTATGACTGTAATTAATTGCTTGTATGACAAATTGGTCTGTAACTCAGACATTCTGTCTTTGATGTAATTAATTACTAGCATCACTAATTAGTGTGGGACTCAAACATTCTATTCTGTCTGCAATCGAAAAGTAATAGTACTATTCAGTACGTGAATCAGATGTTCTAACTAGTCCCAATGTAATTAACTACTACTAGCACTAAATATGTAACTCTTATGTACTATCCTCACTCTAAATAAATACTAGTAGTATCAATCTGACTTACATGCTTTGACTTTTCTAACTATAACTAGTTACTAATAGCACTAACCAGACTGTCACTCAGATGCTGGTGACAACTCACACTGTAATTAATTACTAGTAGTACTAATCAGTCTGTGGCTCAGATGTTGTAACTAGTTTCTCTGTAATGAATTACTAGTAGTACTAATCAGTCTGTAATTCAGACAGTCTGTTTTTCACTGTTAATTCTGTACTGCCATTTAGCCTAGGTCATGGCTGAAAACTGTCCAAAGACCAGTTCCCTTACTTGGTTGTCACCTTAGTAAATCAATGGCTAGAGCTTTCTCTTCACTTGAGATGAGGGCAGACATTCAGAGAGATAGAGAGAGAAGCAAAGAAGAAGCAGAGTGATGTAGGCCGAGGAAATGAAATACTGCTTCCTAGGAAAGTTCTGAGTTTGACAAACATTTTGTATCTGACCAATGTATTGCACTGATTTAATATGCTGTAACAGAAGAATCAAACGACATGCCTTATTCAAATGAGCTTGGAGTGTGTAGCAGGAATTAGAAAGGGAGAAGGGCAGAGCCATCTGCAAGAATAAGACATACCAACAGCCTCAAAGTAGCAACTCTTGTTTTAGAAAATTATGAGGGGAAACAAAATAAACTTTCTTTAGCTGAGTAGAGGGTTTGCCTTGGAGCACTTTATTGTGGATGGAGAAAATGAGATTGTGGTCACCACTGTATTTAAAGTACTTCCCCTACATATGCTTGCATCCAGGACCCTCAGAATGCATCTCTTTACCTTCTAAACATGAAAGAATTCCAACAGGTACACAAACCACTGTACCACACATAAACAAAATACAATTTTTGTGCAAAAATGCACACTGGTAGTAAATTCAAAAAAATGTTTTTTGCAGAGCTCCCTACACCTCCCATGTGGGAGGCTTTACCACCGTCTCTCTTATTTTATTATTCTCACTTTCAAATCATTGCACTTTAGAGAAATATTATTAGGCTGTAAAAACAAAAACAAATTTGTTCTTTCTCTCTGAGATGCAATGATATTGGACTTACAAAAATTTAATGAACAGAGGTCCCATGTATAATGCTATTGCATATAGTGAGCAGACACAAAAAACACATCAGCAACAATCCTAACCCAAGATCACACAAAACACAAACTACATGAGCAACTGAAGGGAATCCATTTAAGCAATGACACTGCTACAGTGTTATGGCCTCATAGAAAAACCACCATCTATCCTAAAAGTACTAGCTCATTCTGGTGTAAGTTCTACTCAACACTGCCTTGTACTGCTTGAAAAAATAAAGTGACCGACTGAGTTTTGAGTGCAAATGGTTAACTGAAAAAAGAAACGAAATCTAGATTTACCAAATTTATATTGTTGGAAAAGTTATCAGATCTAATTAACAAATCATGCATATGGGGATGGCCTGCAAGCCTCAGTTTTTAATGCTGATGTAGTTTATAAAGATAATAGAGAGTAGTAGACATAGAACTGATCTCTGTGGTACTACAGATGTAAGGTTCAGATTTTAAGAGGTCATATTCAATTAAAGTTTTAAATGACTTACAGTCCCGTGTGGTGACAAGTTAGGCAATACAGTTTGGAGAGAGACCATATATGGGAATGGCATGCTAGGGTCAATACTAAGACATTTAGTCAGGTCACACTGCAGATGAGCCATAACAAGTCCATAACAAGTAAAATGCTCCTTGTCCTGAGAAGGAGATGCAGGTTTAGGACTTTAGAGATGGAAGAAAGTACTGAGATGGACAGATATTTCCTGATCGATTATCTTGGCCTGAGAGCAGAGTAACAGTAACTTGCTTCCAAAGCTCAATAGTCAGGCCATTGGAGCAAAAGGCTGAACATCTTCTATGCTGGGACTGATACATAAATGCTACAGAAAAGTTACATTCTTTAAGAAGTGACGTAGACCATGTCTACTTCTGCAAAAGTCTTATCTAAGCAGCCAGCTGACAGTTTCAATGTGAAACAGTGGACCTTAAATCCAGAAGCATTATCAGAGGGGACATAGACTAATCCCAGGTAGAATGTTGGATTAGAAGGTGCAGAGGAACCAGTGAAGGTGAAATATTCACTGACTGCGTTGCCTTGAGCAGGCAGAGGATTAGGGGATAACTGAGTTCCTAAGGGGTTCTCAACCACTGACAAAAATAACCAATATCCAAAACAGTTAGGGTTTTCTGAGTTGGGAGGCACATGTGCTTAGAGGAATGAAGCATCAGACACCTTAATTTGGTGCATACACACACTGTTTGGGATTAAAGTCTGACAAATCCTGTCTAGTAAGAGTTAACGTGGCAATATGCTTGCTTATGTATCAAGCGTCTTGTCCCTCATTATACCATGACCCCCCATTAATATTCCAAAACGTGCACGCTGATTGGCCAGCGTGCACATTGTAAATCGACTTATACTAATGGAAAAAAGGTCCGGACTTTTTCCATTAGTATAAGTCTCTTTTAAAACACTGTCTCACTATGTTAAAAGAGTTTAACATAGCGAGACAGGTTTAAAAAAAGCAATGGAGATCTCCGTTGCTTTTTTTAAAGCTGTCTCGCTATGTTAAACTCCTTTAACATAGTGACACAGTGTGTAAAAAGCAACGGAGATCTTGCTTTCTCCGTTGCTTTTTTTTAAACCTGTCTCGCTATGTTAAATGGGTTTAACATAGCGAGACAGCTTTAAAATAAGCAACGGAGATCTCCGTTGCTTATTTTAAAGCTGTCTCGCTATGTTAAACCCATTTAACATAGCTAAACACAAAAAACAATGGAGAGCTTGCTTTCTCCATTGCTTTTGGCCACAGCTCTGATGTACTGTGTAGGCATGCGCAGTACATCAGAACTGCCGCGGATACCAGACAGCTGCGGAAGGGCAGCAAAGAGGCATTATACAATGCCATTATTTAAGAAAAGTAATTATTTCTTTTCTTAAATAATGTCATAGTATAATAGCAATAACCCACTTCTGGGTGTGGATAATGCGGGATTTACCCACGGTTTTCTTTGTTTGGTCCCTTGGGCTTCGCCCTCGGGACCAAACCACGCCAACCATGGGTAAATCCCGCATTACCCACACCCAGGCGTGGGTTATTGCTATAATATTGGTATGCTGTTGTTCTGGAAGATAAGCCACAAGAATAGATGTCCATTACATGTTTAGAATAGCAGTGTAAGCCCTGGGTCTGGAGCAGGAGGTGGTTCTTTAGGAGGTGGAAAGTATTGTCCACTCTTGTTTGCATCTATAAATTTAAGATCAGTTTGTTTGGCAAAGCTGCAAAAGACAGAATTATACAAAACTGTTTACAAGGGAGTGAAGAATTAAATACATATGCAAATGCTGTTTATTTTCATAATTACTAGTAAACAACTAGAATATCTCAAGCACAGTGTTATATAAAAGAACATTTACAATAAATTTTCTTGTCTCCCACCATAGCAAGTCTATGTCAGATGATCGACTTTTCGGAAACTCGAAAAAATATCAAAGATACCATATGATCGAGTTTCCAAAAACATAAACATCAAAAAAACAAACAACCCCCCCCCCAAAAAAAAATCTACCTTTTTTATGTTTTTGCAGGGGGGAATGGTAAATTTCACAATCCTTGCTGTACTCCTATCTCCATTAAAAAACTTTGAGTTTTCAAAAACTCAAGCATATGGTTTCGACCATATGGAGTTAGAGTTTCTGAAAACTGATAGGGACCCACCATAGCATATCACACCAACCCCTCAATAACATGTAAGGCTCTCATTTAAGAAAATATGAGCATAAATTTGAAAATATGAATAATAAGTGACAACGATCAATTTCTGTACTATAGGACATTCTACATTATTAATGTTAGTGTCATTTTGTTAATAAATCATTGCATTTCTAATACTGCCTATTATTAGCTGGTAAGTCACTTACTTAAAGAAAACAGATCCAAAATGGTCTGGATGCCATAAGGAGCTGTAGGTGTGAACTGGAACTATACACAATAGGTGCAATAGGCTTGAATGAGTTGAAGCAATGTTATGTTTAGTTTTTTCATGACCACTAAACACAGAATTAGGTAATTATTACTTTTAGTTGCTGGAGATATAATGGGATGTGATAGCTCTTTTGGCTTACTGTTAAGATCCATTCCAGCAAGGTATACATTTTAGTTCACATATCGGGTTTGGTCTTCTCACATTTTGAATTAAAGTACAACCTGCATATCCCAACCAAGGTTTAGTAGTCTTTAGAGAAGCAGATTGCATTCTAGAAAGCTGAATGCTTTTGACGGGTCAAGAAAGCAAATCCTGTTAAACTCTTGGCTACTGGAATAGACCAGGATCACTGGATGGACAGACAAGATGGGGAAAAAGAGAGGATATCTCACTACAACAGAGATCCCTAAAGAAGGGCACAGAAACAAGCGTGTGTGTGTTGGAACTAGGGTTTACAATTGCAAAATTGCACATTCTATGCATTTTTTTCTGCAGGACTAGTACCTATGTTATCAATATGAGAGCAAAACAATGGAGCCTTCATTTTCATTTTGGGTGCTTACCCATATTGGGCCTGTCAGGGGCCTGCTGTCATCTTTGAGGCAAGTCATAACATCTGAAAGACTGAAATGGGGAAAAGATATCTAGCAGGATAGAGACATTTCTTATTTACATAAAATGATGTATGTATGCATCATGAAAGCAGTGTTAGCTTTGTGCTAGCTGTGACAACTCAAAACATTAAGGTTATTCTGAACTGGGGCTCCATTTCTGTGCTTTTGCAAAGAGACCTGCTTACAGCATAGACCTGTAGATTCCAGATTGATAAGAAATAACTGTTAATAAATGGATGACCATATATTATATAAAAAATAAACCTATATTCAAACAGAAATGCTAAACTCACTGCTGAAGTCTGAACAGCAGCTGAAGCATATCAAGTTGCATCTCCAGAATTAAAACTGTTTTTTGAATGCTTTAGTGGCTGTAGATTATCAAAGTAAATTAATGCAATTATCATGTTGTTAATTTTGTTTACTAGGTATGGATTCATGAAAAATGAAGTTAAAGGAAATTTTGTTGGCTATTTTAATAGTTCATTTCAAGTATTTTTCTACCATATAGTAATATGAATATGCTTTTTAAATAATAAACACAAAAATCAGCTGAGATTAAGATATGGCAAATGATCGTTGTGAACTAGAATTCTGCTCTTAGAATGGGTATTCCTAAAATGTACTGAGTTGTTTTGACTGGAACAAATGTAGTTACTACACGTCATGACTTTAGTGTTATGAATGGTTTTCCAAAATGGTTTGCTGCCTCCTGCAAAAGTGCACCAGCAATATAAGGTGTTAAATAACTGAGATGTTATATTTCCCTTGTCAATATTTTGTGTCTTTGCAAAGGTTTTGTTCCTTAGATATGCATTTCTCCCTTCTCTGACAGAATACAAAATTCTCATTACAACCACCTATTCAGCCATTATTCCCAGAATACTAAACAGCAAAAGAATTCTCCAAAACTTATATTACTGTTGAAAAAATGCTAACAATAATACAGTAGATATGCTCTTTGATTTTATACATCTGGATAATGCAAAACCATAAGTTTAGTTCCCTTCCTCATTTTTAAGACAAAGCAGCTATCTTTAAATTCTTAATATATTGTCTCTTCTTTTTCATAATAACAATGATTTGGGTAATTGTTTTGTAAATATGCAGGAAGTGCCCTAAGCAAAAAGTTTCATGCTAACATTTTTATCTTTGTATTGCTTGTTA